>NC_060909.1:5428791-5461291 GCF_014805685.1 Silurus meridionalis
CCATCTGCCTGCCTACAAGTGCCGGCGCACTGCAACCCAGCCGCGCAGTCATCTTAAACACATCAGTCGCATGCGCACGCCCGCACACACAGCTGCACAATATGGCGCCAGTGCAAAAGGACGAAAATGGAGAATGAGGCGAGGTGAAAGATGGGCCGGAGCTGCTGAAGAAAGGATAAAGACAAGGAAAGTACAAAGAGATGAAAATCTGACGGGAATGTGCTAAACTGCCCATACAGATGACTGAGATTCATACACTCCACCTGGCCAATGAGAACCATTAGAGGTTCAATGAGTACCAAATGCCTCTAGTGTCTACTAAACACTCACTAACTGCTTCCATATGTGACTATTGCAGATGAGATGTGCATACTGACACTCGTTTCGTCCATTATTCACTGTCTCGTGGAGATAGATCCAGTGCCCGTGTTATTTCTGTGGAGTTTTAAGTCTGCACTCGATGATAGCACATCACAGTCATGAGATTTGTTCTGTGGGGAAAAAAAGACGGAGGTAAGGGGGCCGAAACAAGAACGGCGAATAAAACGGTTATATTTTTTGCAGGATGTGAGTTTTATTGGGACCAGGCCCCTCTACATCTGGTCTAATGTAGTTCCTCCGTTTAAAAATTAGTCAGGCATTGACCTCGGACGGCTCCCCTTGTGAGGGTCCTGATGTAGGGTTAACTCAAATATGGATCCCATCAGACTAAAGGAGATCTGGTTTCTTACCTTTGAGACCTCGGTAACTCGGAGCGGATGAAAACAGTAAAGTAAGGCCCTGTGTTAGGGAAATGCTCGTACACGCTACACTGCTGTGTGTGTAGAGGATTGTTTCCTCGCATTAAACTAAGAGAGCAGACAGCTAGCATAGTGTATGCTTCCCGTTATTAACACAATAGCCTCTGTCACCGGTCTGAAACAGGATGAGTGTGTAAATCCATGCTTGTGAAACAGATGGGATGATGTCCTGCTGTCCTTGAGAAGTGCCTTTTCACCTACATACAGTAAATGACATCATAGAAACATTAGTCTTGTGTGATAGAAAATAAGTTGACAAGGGCAAAGATTGAACACTTCATCACATGATACACAACGTTACAAGTTCAGAATGTGTCATTCTGGGTTGAAACTATCCCTGTCCTATATACCGTATTTTTTGGACTGTAAGATGCCAATTTTTTCCCCACGTTTTGAACCCCGCGGCTTAAACAACAAAGCGGCTAATTTATTAATTTTTCCTGGATTTTTCCCGGTTTCACAAACTTCAAGCCAAAAAACTGAACCCCATAACATTAGACCAATGAAATTTCCGAACGGAAATACAGTAGTTGTGAAAGGAAGGAGGAAGACAGTGAACAATGACTTTCTTGGTAGGCTACTGTTTAGATACAAGCCGTTGTAGCACGTTGAGTCTGGGTGAAGGGAGAGCTCGCTAACTCCAGTTGCGACAGAAATCATATAAGCACAGACAGGTTTCCAAAACTCGTGCTTTTTTATTTTTCTTGGTACCAGCATTACGGGTTAGTCAAAGAAACTTAGAAATGAGCATCAGAAAATAATAAGGACATATTCCTCAGTCTTGCACACATGCAGTAATAGCGGAAAAATGCGGCAGCAGGCTTTTCCCAAAATACCGCTCTGCTCTTAAAGGAGCCGCAACATATTTCACCCGTTACACCGTGTTACAGATACTGTCTTTCATTAAAGCCTGTGTAAAGTTCATTAGTTTCAATGTAGACAGGTTTATAGACAGGTGCGGCTTATTTATGTTTAAAAAAAAATCTTAGTCAAATTGTGCGGCTTATATATGGGTGCGCTTTATAGTCCAGAAATTACGTTACATGTTTCACATAATGTTGTTATAAGTATTTTTTTTATTATTTTATTATTACACCACAGTGTAGTTGAATTGTGGAATTTGATTGGGCAGAATGAGATTAACCATAGTCCACTAGTCACACATTACTGTTATATTACCAGCATGCATATGATCTAGTATGGCCGACACTTCACATAGGATTGTGTACTGTAATTATTTGCATGGTGAACATTTTTGTATGAAGATGTTAAGTATTTTTGAAAGGTGTCACCACTAGAAGAACTTTGTAACAATGATAAAACTCCTCTTCCAAAGGAAGCCTTCAGGACTTTCTCTGTTACATGACAAGCTGCAATATTTTTCTCCTATTAACTTCAAAAGAAGGAAAAGAGCAGCTGGGGAGAAGGTAAATGCTGATAGCTGCTATAACAGCAGTGATACCAGGAACTAACTTAATTCCACAACCTTGAAGACAACTATTCTGATCCTGTCCCGTTCTTCTCTCCAGAAATTATTGATCCATCCTGATTGCCTTCTTCTACTGATGCCCTGTGTCCTACTCAAGGTCTCATCAACTGGAAGCCACTCACTGCTCTTGAAGATGGCTCCATATAGACAACTTAAAGGTACACAAGATTACATTGGATGGTTCCAATTAGTAACTATGAAGATGTCTTTGGACTGCAGTGAATACAAAGTTAGCTACAATGACTTTTATGACTTTCCAAGTCTTCATCAGTTAACAGCTGATGAAACTATGATAATGGATATCCACCCAGATGCAGATGGGTTCCCTTTTTCAGTCTCGTTTCTCTCAAGGTTACTTCCTACTAGCATTTTAGGGAGTTCTTCCTTACCATCATAATCGCTACCTTGCTCATTAGGTTTCAGGTTCTAGAGATAAATGTATTAATTTAAATATATATTTTCGATAATTTTATTCCTGTGTACTTGATTTATAACAGTGTGTTTTATACAAATAACATTTTATAGAATTTAAATCTAACTGAACTACAAACAGATACAAACTGATACATTTATATCATTTTCCAAAACACATATCACCCCATCCTTCCTGATTATGTTCCTATAGCACCTAGAGAATAGATTTAATCACAAACCAATACTCTGAATACTATCTGATGCATCCAAATGTATGAATTTTGAATTTCGATATACCAAGACAAACACTGTTTAAATTGTAAAAATCATTGGGAAATATGAGTACAGTGTATGAATACCAACAAATGGCTAATAATTTAGATAAGTAGCTTTTGAGTCTTTTATACAGTAATGCAAAGGCATAGAGTCCATGGTAACAAGTCAGAATTGTCAGAAATATCTATATTTTTCTCAGAACATTTGCTAGAAGAATATTATGCAACAAGTTTACTTGACCATAATTGCACTCCATTTGCTATAATCATGGACTGCTTACTGAACTGCCATGGATTTCTTAGACTAAAATGTCCACAATCACAACTCATGAGGATGAAAAGAAAAGATTAAGCTGTGCAGTAGTACATTTCTAAAGACTTTAAACATGACACTGTTTTAATAAATATATAACCTGTATAAAGACCAACATACATGCTATTCTATAGCACAAGCTAAAGAAAAAGTAAAAATAATTCAATGGATTTGCACAAAACTATTTGAGCTTTTAAACCATCGACTTTATGGGCATTAGTGCTATTGTTAAAGAATCCTGATAGATGCTATTGTGAAAGCGGCATGAAAACATTAGCTAAATATATACCCAGACTGTAGTGTATTTGTACTGAAGTGCTCTAATAAATGTAGAGATTTGAAAAAAAATCACACAAAAGCACACAGTCTACACGGGATTTCTTACCAAATAAAGCATTAATGTTTATGGTTATTATTTTTGGTTAGTCACACTATATATATATATATATATATATATATATATATATATATATATATATATATATATATATATATATATAACCACACAACATAACTAACACATACTTTGTTGCTTTTGTATGAATAATATTAAACCTGACAATATTATTCCTCTTTGACATTTGAGTTTAAGGCATCGAATTGCAAATAAATAAGTAAACAAATGTAATGGACTTTTCATGGGAAGCTGAGTCACACACACACACACACACACACACAAGTATGTGGATGTGTACAAAGTTTTGACTACAGAATAACAGAGATGCAAGTTTAGAAGCAATGTAGGAGGACAGGAGTGTGAGCACTGCATATTTTCTCACAGCAGGAGAAAAGCCGTGCTTCCTGTCTGTCTTTCACAGGTCTAAGCGTTAACACTACACCAGGCCTGGGGCACTAATGGTAATATGAGCTGTCATGGTCCACACTGCTTTTGTCCCGCCTCCTCTATCACACACACACACACACACACACACACACACACACACAAGCTATCCTGGAAGCTTTTACATGGCTGTATGTTTCAGCACTCACTTTGGATTCATGTGCAGATACTGTCCAGTTTATTAGAAACACCTGTGCACATGCTCACATTTTCTGATGATCATCTTCCTCCAAAAAGGCATTTTGTGCAATTCTATGAAAACTCTAGAACCTTAAAAACTCAAACCAGCCTTCGTAGCACTCATACAGGTAGTCCCCTACTTATTATGGGAATGTGTTCCGATGACCCTATAGTTATTTAAAAAGTCCAGCCTACCCAGGAGTTTCAAAGAATGGTGATCAGTATTAGGTAGTATATTGTAATTTGTTAATAATTTAGCAAAACAGCAATTTTCAGTACCATACTGTAATTACTATACAATATGGCAGTGGGCACATGGACGAGCACCAGATCACGAGTGGAGGTCAGAGCATAAGCTGCTATATTTACCTGCCACACAAAATGTACAATATGTGTAAATTTAATTTGTATACATTTTGTCAAGATCATAAGATCGAAAAATCATAAGTCGAACCATCGTAACTCTGGGACTACCTGCATTGACAAGCCTTTGATGGAAAAACAATGTTAATAGTAGATAAAATCATCAACATCAACAGTCATCTAGTAAAAGACGTCCAGGACAAAATAATTTTATTACATAATGTTTTTGTTATCTTGAGGAATTTACTTTATATTTTAAGTATACGTCCCACTTACATAGTGGATAGTATCTTTGTCTGTCATGTTGAAGACAGATAAGGAACTAAACCCAGGTGCTGGGGTTGCACATCACAGTGCACCCCTCTCAGTACCAGTCCCAAGCCTGGATAAATATGGGAGTTGCATCAGTAAGGGCATCTGGTGCTAAAACAAGTTTCACATGAAATACACAGATCATAATGATGATTCACAGATAGGAGTAGTGTAAAGATTGTTACTTTATATTTAAGGATAATGTATTTCATAAATTGGCTAATTCATTAGTGTTAAAGGCTTGAGAGCTGACAGAATCATAAAGGGTTTTTTTAGGGGTAGGTGTGTGTGTGTGTGTGTGTGTGTGTGTGTGTGTGTGTGTGTGTGTGTGGGGAGGGGGTGATAATTTGTCCATTACACCAGTCATATTTAATACATAATGCATAACAGATCATTGTATAATAGTTGGAATACATTTTATTTTTTTATTATAAGTACAGATCAGTAGTTACAAAACAAAGCATCTGCCATGAAGGTACAGCAAACAAAGAAAATTATACAGCTCACAAGACAGTTCAGAGGTGGAATGCTCAGTTCAGTAAGACCCAGATTGAAACACGCTGTGCTTTAGCTCTATATAGTACCACACATAGGAGCCCAGATCTCCTACTAACAGTGTACATACATATGGATCTCTGATTGGTCAATATCTGTCTAATCCCACTGACCACTGAACCTGTCATTTCATAGATATTTATATATATTTATATATAGATAGATAGATCCAATCTTAAACACCATTTACTAGTTTCCTCCACTCGTTATACACTAGACATTTGTTTCCAAAATTGATGGAGCGAAAACTAATCAAGATTTTTTTTTTTTTTGCACAGATATTTATCTAAGAAATAAAAGACACCATATCAATAGTTGAATGAACTAAACTGAACTCGATCTGTTCTCTTCGTTGTGTCGCCGTTATTATGTCTGTACACGGTTAGTCGGTTAGTTGTGGTAAAAATACATTTTTGTTCAGAGCAATATGGAACTTGAGATGACCTTCACTAATGAGATCAGTGTGCCTGAAGGAACCAAATAAGGTCACCGGAGTTCACAAAGTGACGGAGAGAAAAAATTTCACAATGTCAAGGGACGCACAGACACGCACATACACACCTTCATTTTTAGTTTAGTTAGCTGTGTACCGTATAGACTGGATTCTTAGATACTATCACAGTGAAAAAGATGTGTGTGGGGAGGGGAGGTTGATAGCCTCTCGTTGCCTCTGCGAGACATTGGGTTATATACTGTAAGGACATACGCTTGCAGCAACATGAGAAGATTGTCAGTCTTTTCTTTTTGTAATGTTATCTTTACAATGTTGAAGGCAAAAAGTACAGTACTAGAAAAGAAAAAAGTCCAATCTAAGGCTTACAATCAAAAAACAGATAGCTTTGTAGATGCAACAACGCATGACTGTATCTAAGGCTAGACAATATTTGTGTTTCTCGCATGTATGTTTGCTTTTTCTTCTTTTTTTTTTTTAATTGTTTTTAACAAGTAAATACATCAAACCATTTCAGTAGTCAGTAACACTTTGCAACACTGATTGGTGGCAGTATATTACAAATAGATTCTCAATGACTGAGATGAAAGTCAACCTGGTTTTGTGTTCTCCTTTTTTCAGAGTTCAAGATTCAGGTCATTTTTTTCTTTCTTTGTTCTTGTTTTTTTTTTTTTTTTTTTTTTTTTTAAGATCTGTGCCAACTAGTCCAGCTATCACCACTGCTGGGTTTCAGGAATGTCTCAGACGTTTGTGCCTAAGCGCGCTCTGTTTTCCCCGAGAGCAGCTCTGAACACATGTCCTGGATATGCTCTGAAACACATCACGAAAGAAAACACGGCTAGAAGGTCCAAGGTCCGAGGAAAAAAAAAATCCACAGTCCTTCAATTTTGGAAGGCGAAACTGTACATCCATATAGTCTTTTTTTCTGCTTCCAAAAAGCGCATGCTTGTTTCACACATCCTCACACTGGCTGTTTGTATAAGAAGTTTTTAAAAAGAACTGCTGAAAGTGTGCTTGGTCTTCAAATACACAGTCCGAGAGCTTTGAGATATGAGCCAGGTACGAGTTACACTCATGTAGCATTGTTTCAGCAGGCAGTGAGAACTATGGAGAGCTCAGTTTGTCCAAAAAAAGGAGGAAAGTCTCTCAAGTGACACTGGAAATTCTGTCAGAGTAACATTTTGGTGCAAGGAATGTGTGACTAAGCAAATAAAATTAAAAAATAAAAAGAGTTATGTATGTATGTATGTATGTATGTATGTATGTATGTATATCAGCTACACACTGCAGAATTGAACAGACAAAACACACAGGACCCAAAGTAACTTTATCCATCTTGCTAAACAACAACATCTTTTTTCTTCACTTGGTCCTTCAGGGAGCATCATTTTTGTGATCTCTTTCCATAACTCAAACTTAGAGTCATAAACATCACATTGCCTGTCATTGTCATGATCAGCATCTTCATCTCTGTCCTCCACCTTGTCCTCTTCAACATCATCCTCGCCGTCCTCCTCCTCCTCCTGCTCTTGCTTGCGATTTATTCTCTGATTAGCGGTGCGTCCTGCATCTCAGAGTCAGTTAGCTTAGGCTCGGAGGCAAGAGCGGGTCCAAACCTTCTGGAAGCTGCTTCATCCGCCCACAGATGAACTATGGTTAAGAGAACAGATGCAGATTAACACCATCGGCCGCTCACTAGAGACTCACACACTGATAAACTGATGCACACAAGCTACTTGGCTACTGAGGCTATGTACAAACTCAAGACAATCAACACAAGAAAACAAAACAAAAAAATGCAGCTGGGATTGTTTTTGCTTTACTGAGAAATGGGACATTTTGGTAACACCGTTCTTAAGTACACAAGCATTATGTCTCCGATGAGAGTGACCCAGATGTGGCTTAAAAAACCACAACCTGAGCAAGTCAGCTGGAGAAAGTTTCCAGTAGAAAAGTGCACTGCATTTATAACAATTTTCCAAAAAATAGTTAGCATGCATTTTTACAAATTTATAATCTGTAAGCTGGCATGTAAGAAAAGTGTTACCAAAATGCATATGTGGTCCTAATGGAGAAATGACATCATTAAAACATATCTGCCATCATGACTCATTATAATGAACTATTACTTATGTTCCTGCTGCGATGAGCTTTTGTTGTACAAAATATTACTAATATTATCACTTAAAATAAACAGAAAAAAAAGAAGTATCATCCTGATGCCTGCATGAGGACATGCGATATAAATGACCATTGATTTAAATGCATTTATATGAAAGACCTATTTGAAAACAGCTTATGAGATTTTATAATTAGATAAATTAAACAACACAAAATTGAGTTCTTTGAATATTTCTTCATTTCATAATCCATATTCAGGCTCTTGTGGTGTTTTTTTTTTTTTATTATTTGTGCAAGTGCATGTGATGGATAATAACTTTCAGGCATGCAGTTATTGCTGAAGTCTGAATCCCTGTAAAAATGCACACCGTTTTTCTAATTATTTGCCGCTGCAGTCAGTGCCAAGTAAATAATATGAATAATATGCGATTTCATTCTCGGTACAAGCCCGGAGAAAATGATTTGGCAATAAAAAAAAAAAGTGCGCCGGCGTGTCGTGTTCTTCTAAGATGCCTCCGCGAAAATGACAAAACGGAATTAAAACATGCGTCTGTTTCGCGGGGCGCTCACGCAATAAGCGGCGACGCTAATGGGAATTGAAACCGGTGAGGAGCCTGCACGCGGCTTTAATAACAGCGAGCACGCGCGCCGTTTAGAGCCGCCCATTAAAGCAATAACCGCGACACACCTACTCGTTCTGCGGCGTGCACGCGCTCGGCCCTTCCCGTTCAACCAGCAACTTATCAGCCTAAATCTTGCACGGTGTGCACCTCAGCATGCAGGCGGAGTGATGGAGATTAAGAGAAAAGTAAAAGCCTATTCTCTCCATCAACACCGATAAAAACAAGAACTTTGCTGTAAATCAAATACTACTATAAAAAATGCCATGAAGATAAATGACTATATGTTTGTAGCCACGTGACCATCACACCTCGAATTTTCACCACCATATCTGAAGTATTAACATTCACTGAACCCTCAGAGACCCAAACATTCACATTAACCACGTTTGGCAGACGCACTTAGACAACTTAGTGGTTAAGGCATCTGACTTTGTATCCGAAGGTCATGAGTTCAAATCCCAGCCATGCCACGCTTGGGCCCCTGAATAAGGCCTGTAGCTGCTCAGTTGTATGAATGGGATAAGGAGCATAAATCTAATTTAGCTTGGCAGTGCTGGGATTCGAACTCATGACCTTCAAGTCCATTGTCTAAAGCCTTAACCACTGAGCTACCAGCTCCCCAACTATGTCGCATTATGACCCTGTGCACAAAAAAACCTTAATGAAGACATGGATTGACAAGACTATAGTAGAAGGACTGGAGTGTTTTGCACAGAACCCTGACCCCAACCTCACTGAACATCTCACGAGGATGAACTGGACCACTGACTGCTCCTCAGTCCGCCTCAACATCACTAATGCTCTTGAGGATGACTGAGCAAATCCCCACAGCCACATTTCAACATCTAATCAAGGAATGAAGGAAATGATGACACCAAAGGTTAAATGATTGAAACAGTATGAGTAAGCACTGAAGTTAAGCTGAAGTCCAGATTTTCAATTCTTCCCAAAAGTATTCAGTGAGGTTGAGGTGAGCGCTCTGTAAAGGCCACCGGAGTTATTCCACTCCATTTTTGGTTAGGTATGTCTTTACGGCTTTCACGTTGTCGCTGTGTGTAAAGACACACTTTCTACATTAAGGGTGGAATTGTGAAGCCTGTGGGTACCACAGCACTAACAGCACAGCAACACAAGGGGGCGCTAAAAACAATTACAAATGTTAAGATGAATTTGATATACCTGCTTGATTTTGTTGTGCCTGTAAAAATTACTATACTATTTGAGGTTTTCAGTTAATAGTAAATATTTAATTTAGGAATTTTGCAATTTAAATTATTAATTTTAATAAATGTAAATAATTCAAATCACTTTTGTACATCACTCTGGACATGAGCGTCTGCTAAATGCCACAAATTTAAATGTAAATTTTAATTATTGCATTCTGAAAGCAGATAAAATAGTGGACACAGAGAAATATCATTGTCTTCCCTAGTTTCCCAAACATTTATTTTAGCATGTGTCTTTCCCTAGTGGACGTGGTTGTCACAGTCGTGATAGTTGTCAACCTTGACACATGTACAGGAATGGTCATGTTTGTCTGAGCTTTATATATGGTGTGTGGGAGTTAACTGCTTCTGACCGTTAATTTATACACTTTATGGAATGAGTATATTTAACGTATTGTCATTCTGCACAAACTGTATTTAAAATGTATTGTTCTAATCAGTTTATGGGTTACTGGGGAAAAAATCCATATTTGTTTAACATGGTGAAACCCGTGCTTTTAAAACAAAGTCATCATAAATGTATATTTAAAAATCTTTTAGAATTCATTTACAAAATTTCTAGAGTTTCCAGAGTTTCCTACTTAAGACTTTTTTTGATAGGATACATAGAACAAGCTGTACTAAAGCTCTCTAAACTTTAAAGGTTGGTTGTCATTGGGCAACCTATAAACCAATAGTTCGAACTTTTTTATATAATATAATATAATATAATATAATATAATATAATATAATATAATATAAAACCTCACCACCTGCAATACATATTTCTTTCCACAAGGTGGCGGTAAAAGGCTGAGTATCATTCGAAACGTGTACTTCATCATAACAAGATCATGATCTCCAATGTCATCTTCCTCCAGCTTGCACGCATTTCCACAGTGGAGATGACGTGGTTGTGATTTTAAGAACATGAATTGATTTGGCAGCGCTTTAAAGAAAATACCGCAGTCATGTTTTCACAGCTGTCTGAACGCACGCTCTTAGGTCCGAGAGGAAATTAAGATAGTCATAAACGCAGTGATAATAAATCACATTTTCCAGCTTTTTTTTTTGCTTTTTTTTCCTTCTTCTTTTTTAAATGCCGGCTCTCCCAAGGGCACCTGCTTGCTGTGACTTCCCTTTAAAGAAAGTTCCAGTAATGAGTTACAGATTAGGGCCCCATATTTGATTTTCACTCTTCATTAACTAAGCCACCTGGAATGGTATTATTTAAGGACGCCATTCCTTCTCCCCAAACAACTGCCACTGTGGCCTGGAGACTCACACATCAACTTTATAGTTACACACAACCTTCGGTCTGGTAAAGTGTTTGAGTGTTGGTTAATATGATCATACAGCAGGTTAATAATCATTGTGTGTGCACATTTTAGAGCAGCCTACCAGAGTCTTTATTCTAATCATCCATGTAAAGATAAAAATTTTTTTTTTTTAGTACTGTATTTTTTTCTGATCTTTTATCAGACTGTAAGATTAGGGTCTCTTTCATGTTCTTTCTGTACGAGCGTATGCAGTCTAGCACCCTCTTCTGTTTCACTACATTAACACATCTCGGGTGCGCATGAGGCAGATCGGGGGCCCTGGAAAGTAATACAAGACATATGGTAAGAGGACTCATAGCTCCAGGATCCATCTTATGTTAATACATGTGTCATGCTTAACAGAATGGCTAAATGAAGAGGCGGATGGAACAATAGCCGAGCACAAGGCTGGGAGCGAGCTCTGTTAACAAGGGCCAGGCCGCTCAGGGAGCCGTCCCTGCTGTCGCGGCTCCGAGACCTGACATTTCACAACTGCCTCTTCTTATCACTGCAATACACAACTACGTAAAAAAAAAAAAAACACAACAAATAGAAGTCTAATGCAAAAATAGCTCAAGGTCACACCTAACCATGCTTTATGTGCTGATCGGATCTGGGCTTTATATTATATATATATATATATATATATATATATATATATATATATATATATATATATATATATATATATATATAAATTGTGTTATTTGAAATGGAATATTTTACATAAACAGTCACAAGTAAACCATGAACATCACAAACATCACAATTTCTGTTTAATCAAAAACCCATTTAATCATTTAGTCCCGTGGTCAGGACAATACTGTCAGTACACTGATGGAAATTATAGCTGTTATAACATCAGGAATACATTATTTTAAATTTAATTTTAAGTTGAGTTGCCTTTCTATTAACATTTCCTTGTAAGTAGTGTAATTGTAGTATAATTCAATTTAATCTTTGAATGCACCTGAGAAAGATCTGCATCTCAAGTTTTATAAGAGGAACTACATAAGCAAGTTACAAATATAATATAATATAATATAATATAATATAATATAATATAATATAATATAATATAATATATAATAGAAATGTCAAACTATACTACTGTCTTTCCTAACATGAATTTTATATATATATATATATATATATATATATATATATATATATATATATATATATATATATATATATGCACAATAGTAGTTATTAAAACTATATACATAACATAACTATATATATATATTATTTTCACCAAACAATAAAATTATTTTACTGACAATAATAATAATAATAATAATTATTATTATTATTATTATTATTAATTATTAATATATATTATACATTAATATATAATATAGTAATAATAATAATAATTATTATTATTATTATTATTATTATTATTATTATTATTATTACCATTATTATAAGCAGTAGTAGTAATATAAATGTATGTATTTATTTATTTTAGTAAATATTTATTTATTTTAATATTATTATGAATTTTACTTTACTCCTTTATTCCAAGGTGTAATATCACTCGAATTTACATTAAAATGTTTGCTGCTTTGGACTTTCTTTTCCTAATTTGTAATAATTTCATAAGGAATGTATTTCCATAGAAATATCATTATGTACATAATAAAGACCAAACGAATGACTGTTGACACATGCTTTCGAGAACCAAACTGTACCTCTATAATACCCTTATTTCTCTCTTTGAAGTAAGTCTTTGAAAAGACACTACAATCCTACAAGATTCATCCAAATCATTTAATTAAGTAAGTAATATACTTCGAGCACTTCTACTAGCGTATTCTGGCTTTTCGCACAGGACTGTGTGTTGATTAATGCCAGTATATGATCGCTTTTATTTGTAGGGATCAAACACGTTGATGCACTTTTATTTGAATACATATTTGACTAGGTTTCGTCCGAAAGCTTCCTGCCCCATCCAAACGAGGGCTAGATGTGGTTTTAAGTCTCCTGCTGAACACTGAACACACACTGCCCATATTAAACACACACCACACATACGGTAACGAAGGGCGTCTTTGTTCTCTCGCAGGCATCCGGCACTGTTGGAAAAGTGTTGTTTTTGGCAAAGGTACACCTCATTGTACAGACCATTATTTATAAATATGTAAATACGAGTGTGTGTGTGTGTGTGTGTGTGCTCTTACACACACACACACACACACACACACACGCGTGCGCACACACAGACACAGACACATACACAGAAGAGCAAGCTGAGCACTAGGAAGTGCACCCAAATCATATTTTTAGAAGGTTTTAATGAACACAGGATGTTTATGAATACCATTTGCAGTGATTCACAAAGAGTAGAGGGATCAGCCTGCACCACCACCACCCCTCCCTCACAGCGTCAAAGAAATCCAGTGTTTCTAGAGGGAAACAGCACTGTTGTGCCTTGGCGGTTGTGTGGGATGAGATTGCCCTCAGATAAGCATGCTGCAGTTACGAACAACACAAAAGGAACAGACAAAAACCCGTACATGTGGCACTTAAAAAGGGGCTTCTGCTCGCTGCTTTAACCGAGGGATTTGCGCAGCGTTTTTTTGTCAAGGAAAAGCGCACAGGTAAAACAAATAGCACGTTTGTTATTCTCCTGATCCGCAAGGACGTAGGTTGACGCGAACAGAAAATAACCGAAACTTTCCGCGAACGTATAAAAGGATCGGGGCGGGAAAAAACAAAATGTAATTATGAAGTGAAACAATTAATTTTGTTCTCCGTTCCAGTTGGCAATCCAACACTTAAATCCCGTCCAAAGATCTTGGTGGATAACACATAGATCGCACCTAGATCCCAAACACCTCCAGTTCCTGTCACTAAACCACACTCGAGTGAAACTTGGGTGAAAGAGTGTGTGTTGGAGCTGTGGCTGGCAGGTTGACGTGGCCTACCGAGAAAAACGAAATGAAGGAAAAAAAAAAGAGTCCGGATGCGTCTGACTTTTCCTCTGACTCCATTTCTGGGGCAGAGATCGTCATCCTGATAATACCTCCACAGAGCAATTTAAGTCCAAACACTGACGCTGCTATCTGTCTTCTGTGCCTGATAGCGCTTTCTCCCCTCTCTCGCCCAAATTACTTTCTTTCATATCTAATTATATTTGCTAATGATCTTATAAGGGAATAATGGAATGTGCTTGATCTATTACCTTTTTTTGCCACACATAAATACAATACAAATGGCATTGCAGCATTTGGAGGGTTTTTTTGTTTTGTTTTGTTTTTTTGCTCTTTACACTTGGGACAGTAAAGGAGCAGAGGGTAGCTCATCTCAGAAATGTACTATTGTACTAACAAAAATGTTATGAAAAAACCAGGATCATGGATGATGATAAGAATTTTCAGTGCTCTATCTTAAGGCTTTAATGGTGTGAGAAGCTTCACATGGGGTTGAACTGATCTAAGGGGCTATAGGGGCATGACCTTAAGCCTGAAACGTGAAGCGAAAAGACGAGTGATAGATGATTTCATGGGGAAATTGATTAACTTATTATATATCAAATATAAGCTTGATCATATAATGCTTATTGGATGCGTTCCATGCAGACGTCGAGCTTTAAATGTCTATTTATCAATTCCTATTGTTTCTAAAGAGTTTTGATGAAGTGTCTCCAAAAGTCATGACATCTCCCTCTTTCTCTATGTCTTCCCTTTTGTCTTTTTCTTGTCTGACACGGGGTTAGCCCCAACCTCAAGCTCCACCCTGCGCTCTTCACTTTGTATTTCCCACAGGCCTGGTGAGGACCAGTGCATGACCCCCACCGACATTAATAGTAGGAAATGGCACTCGATCTTCATTTTATCTCCTAATAATTTTTACTGAAATGATAATTACCATGTTCCGAATCCTCCCAGAGAGGGAATGGCGTAAAATAAAACGGATCTCCCTATCTCTTGACGCTTCCGTCAACACGTTATATAGTCCTGGAAAGCAAATACATATCGCACATATAAACGCAGGGCTTCTTTTTCGTTTTCTTTCTCTCGCTCAGTCTCACACACTCACACACAGGCCTTTTGGTCTGCTGGCGACTGCTGTCTGTGATTCTTTTCAACTGACATAATCCTGATTGATTCGTTCAGCAGATAAAAACTCAGTCCACTTGTGCCCTTTACCGAGGGAACATAATACCAGGCTTTATTCTGCAACAATGAAACATAATGGCGTCGGAATGTGCGGGGTATGGGGGGGGGAGGCCACGTCTTAAATGACTGTGACACTCTGTGGTCTAATGTAAAAGAAAAAAAGTGAGCGAGGGAGGAGAAAAAATCATTAAGCGCAGATTATCAGAGTGCCCCACTGCTAACAAGGTCAAAGCAGGGTTGCTGCTAAAAAGTTGCTATTGTCCGATTTGTTTTTAAAATGTCGGTGCTTCAGATTTCACCCTGATGAGATTCGGTCCGGTACAGTGCTCCAGATTCTTCTTCCCATGTCCGGCTATCACCTCTCACTCGTGTTTTTTTTTTTTTTTTTTTTTTTTTAAAGAACCTTTTGTTTGATAACAGGAAGAGATGAGGTCACTTTTTTTCATCAGGACTCATTTGAGTATGAATCATGCTATTTTGCAGGGCTTGACATGGGGTGAGCTGGGTTCTGCTTAAATAGGCCAAACACACTCACACTCACACTCGCTCACTCGATCTCTCTCACTCACACACACACACACACACACACACACACACACACACACACACACACACACACACACTACACACTACACAGATGGCTGTAAGAGTAACAGTGTGTCATACTTTAGAGAAGGAGTACATTCTGTGTTTGGTGAAAAACATAAACAAAAAACAACCTGTTACATCTGTAGTGAGCATTAAAAAAAGTATAAAATATATAATAATATATTAATAATGTATAATATATAATATTATAATAATATAATGTCATACCAGAAATAAATAGTTATAGTATAAAAATGAAAGAAAGAAAGAAAGAAAGAAAGAAAGAAAGAAAGAAAGAAAGAAAGAAAGAAAGAAAGATGTTTTATAATTGTCACATGTACTCTTTCTGCAAAGTGAAATTATTTGTTCACATATCCCATTGATGTTAAGAAACTGGGGTCAAATCTCAAAGTCAGCCAAGATACAGCGCCCCTGGAGCAGAGAGGGTGCACCAGTGGCAGCTTGGCGATTCCAGAACTTGAACCCCTCAACCAGCAAACCAGACCCCTTTAACCACTCGTCTACCACTTCCCCATAATACAGTATATAGTAATGATAGTTACTATAGTTATAAAGGGCATGATCCATAAGCCTCTCCTTCTCCAGTATTTATTGTGTTGATTGGGATCTCTAATCTAGAAGCCTCAATGTCCCAGGAGTCAGTGGGGATAATATTTGGGGAGCATCACACTCTCACAGCTCTCGAGCACTAATTCTGCACGGCATCCACCTGCTCTGGAGTCAGCGAGCTCCCCTTAGAGTGACATTGTCACTCAGTGCACTGATACGCAGTGAGACAGACAGTGACAGCAAACGGAGGATTGCCTTTTATCCTGCACGGTGGGACCTGTCAGTGCCACCTTCTCTCAGGTCCCCCACTAGCATGAACACAGCAGCTATCACAGGCAACCTGATATCCGTGCTCTTCACTTCCTGGAGGGAGGAATCATGAGAAGCCGAGCAGAGCGGCCCTCACAGAAAAGCAGCTACTACACTCCCATAAGATGGGAGAAACAGAGAAACAGAGGAGAAACAGAGAATCAAACATCTAGTGAGAGATGTTTCTATGTTAAAAAAAAAAAAAAAAAGGTAGGCTGGCCTTTGTAGACTTTTGCTTTGACACTCTAAAAGTCTGTGAAGAAAAATAATGTTAAAATTTTCGATTTGAGAATGAGAGAGTGAGTAACGTGTGCTGTGTAGCGATCTCAGGTTCCCTGGCGGCTCTTAAAACTTCTGTAGAGAAAGGTTTATATGCCTGTTGCCGTTTACCTGCAAAACGTTCATTTCACGTTGTCAGAGCGATTGCCGACGTCGGCTCAGGCAGCCGCGATGGAAAAGCACAACTACTTGGCTGCATTTCTTTAAATGCAATTTTGCCCGTTCCCCCGCTGCTCTCTGATGATTCAACATTTCCTGCTTCAACATCTGCTACTTACTCTTACTGGGTCTCAATTAAGACACCACTATTTATGAACAGCCCCCATTCCTTATTTACGTTTAGATTTTTTATTTTTTTTTGCACATATGTGCCAAGAGAGGAAGCCAAAAAAACAGGCTCCCCACCGCATGCCCGGCTCGCAGATGTTTCCAGAGAGGAGCCAAAGGGTTAGCGCATGCCGCGATGCTACAGGAGAACTTAAAGAGCGAGTGATTTAAAGTTCGAACAAGAAGATTTGCAGATCTCCTGAGCTTCTGGAGGAGATGGGTGGCCAGGCTGATTGCTGGAATGGCGAAAGCAGATCCCTGATCTCTGGTCAGAGAGACTGATTTAAAGGGGGTCGGTTTTAATTGACTTGAGTTTTTTTTTTTCTTGAACTCAAACATCTGTACGGTGCTTTCCAGGCACACATATAGTTTTACCATACATTTGCTCACTGAGGAGGAAATGATACTCTTCTTAAAGTACAGTTCAAGACTGACAAGGACATACTGTCTCTAATATATGGATTTTATATGGTCAGTCTTCGCTTTGTATGGTGCACAAGCTGCCAGAGAGCATGACAGTGTAGGAAAATATTGATTTTCCAGCTGAGCATCACTGATACGACGGATACTGATTGCACTGGGCTTGTCCTAATCCACAGACCCCTACAGGACACTTAAAACTAGCTTTCATTGTGACACAACCCACTTAACCCCCCCGCACCCCCACCCCAGGTCTGGTGTTTTTTACAGGCTCAAAGTGGGAGAGCAAATACATATGGAACAGTATCAACCATTACTCAGTGGTGAAAATATGCACACAGCTAGATAGAGGGAGAGCTCTGAGTCTCCACACACACCTACAGTACACACGAGCATATGAAGTGTGCAGAATGTGGCAGGGTTTTATTTAATAGTCCACGTGTGCCTCTTGTAAGCAGTTAGCACGCTTATGCACTCGTGGGCTCACCAACACATGTCTGCACAAACAACACCAGAGGAAAAAGCACAACAAAGGAGGCCTGCGATTTCTAGAAACAGAATAAACATCTGGAATCAAAGAAAGAAAGGGGGTTTAAGGAAATGCAAACTTAAAAGAGAGCGAGGAGATTTATATCCCATCACCCACAGAAACCTGTTTACTTTTTTCGTATTTACGCAGTGAGAGGTAAGACATTGTTAGAATATGAAACGTCAAACTATTTACGCGTCGGCGTAAGCACTTAGGGCTATGACTCGTTCGGTTTGACACGAGCATAAACAGTGCGAGATCAAACCTCCATGACTATGACCATCCTCCGTAAAGAGATGACGGATATGACCAATTTTTTCCCCATGCAAACACAAAACACACGTTTCATTTCAAATTCCATGAAAAAACACAAAGTGCAGCTCATTAAACGGCAACAGCTTTATAAGTATCAGCTGTTTCATCAACTTTTCAAGCTTAGTACTGTATCAACCACGACGCGTTGTCGAAGAGATGTTATTATCTCAAATGTGTTTTATTAATAATTTATCTCAGAGCGCTGTTCATGAGTGTTTGGGACGCAGTTCATTTGGGACGTTGTCCTAATAAGAACGATTTTAGTGGAATATGGCAGGAGATGGCCAACGCTGTTCCTTTTTTTTTGAGAATCATTACTTTGTGTGCTCCTCTAATTGAGGCTTCATAAATTACCCAGAAGGCTTGGTCTGGTTGCTGATTGCACTCTGTCTTGGCCCACATTGTGCCCTTGGTTGAGAGACATGAACCGTGAGTGTTTTCCAGAGCAGTGTGACATTTTTTGTTTTTCGTGTTTTTTTTTTTCTTCATTTGAGACAAGGGGCACAAAGAAAGTCACTACACTCCAGCAGAAAACTGCCTAATTATCAACAATTAATTGAACAGGGAATAAAAATAGTATCTTCATTAAAGTATCTTCATTATCGCCTAAAAGACAAGTAGGGCATGGAAAATAATAATAATAATAATAATAATAATAATAATAATAATAATAATAATAATACAATTTCAATCCTGTTTTTGCATTTTAGATTTTAATTCACTTTTAGATTTAAAATCTACACCAGTATTATGTTGCTTCATCTTCTCTCTCAGCTCCCACCATTTCAGAGAAGCAAATCCATAGGTTTTTTTTCCTTGTTTTTTCCCCCCACTTCAATCTCCCCCTTTTTTTCCCAAGCCTGAGAAACTTCAGACATGAGAACCATTAGCGGAGTCTAATATAAAACCAGTGAAATTTACCTGGGATTATAAGTCATTGACAAATAACCTTGCTGATAGATGCGAACTAGATTTTGTTCAAAGCACTCTGACAGCCTCAAAAGAGATTAGCGGAGTTCTTATCAGGTCAGCGGTGTCGCCGGGGAAATGTGTTTAAAGTCACATTGATTTATTGAAAGATTTTCCAATAAGAGTATCTCTACTCTCCAACAAGAAAGAGTGTGTCGGCTTGGTGTGTGTGTGTGTGTGTGTGTGTGTGTGTCTAATGCAATGAGTGTGAACCCAAAATTCACATCCACATTACAGATGACCTAAATAGTGTGGGAGATTTTCTGATGGTTGAAAATGAAACCTTCCCAAACATTATTTTCTTTATTTCCTCTCTCTGTCTACTGTTTGCAATTCATCCTGCTGAAAGCGATGATTGAACATCAGTGAAAACACACACACACACACACACACACACACACACACACACACACACACACACACACTGACAGCCAAATCCTATAAAGATCCTTTGTTCCTCTGGGCACTCATTTGACACTATTACCTTCTTAAGAGTAATTATGAATGATTTTAGAAAGCCGGATCGTGAGATCCCCTGAAATGAACGACAGAGGAAAAATAAGGATGTCAATCTACAACCCTGTCACAAAAATGTCATTTTTTTCTCTTTTCCATCTAACACACACACACACACACATATGCCTGCTGCTCCGTTTGATCTCAGAGGTCTGCTGGAACCCTGGAAAGCCATCCCAGCATTCTCAGCACCATCGGAGCCCCACGGTGAACCTTCTGGAAGTAACGGCGTGTCCATGCCGTAACCCTATCCACTGACGTCGCTAACTCTGCCGTGCAATCTGTCAGGGACCGCACCTTAACACCATTACATGCTGGGGAACCTACACAAATCCATGCCTAAGCCAGAACCAAGCTTAAATAAAAAATCCTTTCAAAAGACGTGCACCGTAGCATTCGCGGATCTATTCACTCTGCAAACGTGTGCCGCATATGTATGTAACAAATGAAAATTTGTGAAGGATGTGCTATTTTTATTAGATGTCTGCATTTATATTTCATTGCCAAATAATACAAAAATACGTACCGCATATTTCAGTTACAAAACGATACAAGAATTCTTAATGTAAGAAAAACACAGTGCACGAGCGCATATTTAACTAAATACTGATAAAATATAAAACAGTTAAAATATTCTTTAGGTTGTCCTTTAAAAGTTCTATACAGAACCCATATAGAAAGGTTTTTAAGTGCAGCTTTTCCTTTTAAGATGACCTTTTTTTCTAGAAAACTGTCATTATCGATTTTCAATTATGTGAAACAGGTTTAAAAATGATGTGGATGTGAATTCAAAATGATTTTCATCATAAAATCCTCATTGAAATAGTCATTTAAAGGACACTTCCTATATGCAAATCTGTGACACAGAGTTTTGGAAGGCATTTTTCCAATAGAAGTGGAAGCAGGAACAAGTGTGCGTGTATAAAAGGTAGAGGTGGGTGACAAAAAGAAAGCTCAACGTTTCTTATTTATTAGTTTTATGAACAAGGTTAATCAACCTTGGCAATATATGATTTCATTAAAATTTTTCATTTAAAAATGAGAGAAATTAGGAAAATTTCATATCTAATCCGCAATTTCGTATCTAATCCGCAATTAGCATCAAACTGGCAAAACATCAGGGCTAAAACAATTACTCCTTACATTTCATAAACTTAGAAAGCAAAGCCATGGCTATATTTCCCAGCATCATTTTCTCCCAAGTCAAACCCACTCGATCATGCTGCCTTCCTCTCACAGTAATAGCTATTCTCCAAGGTACTAGTGTGGTCAACAACAGGAGCGGGCTAATATTTTTATGTTATCAGTAACACTCCCACATTTGTTTTCATATCTACTTGAAGGCCTGAGCTTAGGGATGACAGGAAATGGCAGAGTCTGTCTGAATCCCCACATTCGCCTCCCCCCCCTTTCTGCCAATGAACGTGGGAGGATCCGTCGTACACAATGATCTCTTGTTCAGATGGAAGGCCTTTGTGCATTCATCTATAACTGCCCGGCATGCAAAGATAACCAGGCAGCATGATGATCGATAAATAAATAGCTAACAGCAGGAATAAGAAAAAAAGAAGATGGGGGGGCAAAGAGGAGAGAATGGAGATGGATAAATGAGTCCTGTGTTTTTGTCCTTTCTACAAAAGTGAAAAAAGCTTTTTTCCCCCAATAATATGTACGTAACCTTTAAAGAAGGTTTGCTGACTTTCACTAAGAAAAGCTCTAAAATGAATTTGACTGTTACAGCAGTCACGTTTGTCAATATTAAAATCATTGCACACTGTACGTGGCTTAAAAAGAATTCGAAATTGAACTGCAGTTAATAAACCAGGCTTATAAATATGCACTTAAATAAGGATGGGTCTCACTGGCAGGCTTTGTATCTGTGTACAAAAAGTGAAAAAGGTTTGAATAGAAAGTCTGGATCAAGGTGAAGTTATCACAGGCCAGCAGAAGCACGAACCGAGTGACTTGGCTTCACACTCTCACACACATACATGCAAAGCCATGTATTTAAGCACAGAAGGAGAAACATGGCTTCGGTAGGGTCGTGTATCGCCGAGCAAACATCGTCTCGCTGCTCAAAGACTGGCAGCCTAAAGAGAGGATCAAACGCAGCCGGCATTTGGGTGAAACCGCTTCGACAGAATGTCAAGTACAACATGGACCTGGAAAGGAGGGGCTTTCTCTCTTTTTCTTCCTCTTGCTTTCAAAGTGACAGTCAAGGCGCTCCCCAATGCATGTCTCAATATCGGTGTGGAGAGGTAGAATAAATAAAAAGCTTTCTACAAAGACACAGATTTAGCACAATACAGGCATACCGGATGAAAAATATCCCTGAATCAACACATGGTACTCTATTCAAACATCAGGCAATATGTTTGAAAAAAAAAAAAAAAGAAAATTATTTTGGTTATGTTTTAAGCAAGAGCGGATACTGAAACCAGATCAAAGAATACAAAACAAGTCAAATTCTCAAGGCTGACTCTAAACAGTGAGTCAGCCGTGTATAAATGAGGCTGCGGTTACTCCTACCAGTCGCCCCCCTACACAGGGGAACACATATCCCTAATGACAGGCTCCCTAGCTGCTGGGTTGTAGAATTGAGCAGGCCTGAGTGGGCCTGTGTCTCGTCTGTAATCAAACGTACCCAGAGCTGCATTGATGAGCTCCAGAACAGGCTCTCACACACTAAGCCATGCGTGTTTCACTTGCATATGCATATACACACATTCATAACTGCTCTTAGGCCTGGAAGTTCTTCATGTGCTGTATAGATTTGTATTAAAGTCGATTCAAATAATAAACTCAGGCAGCCGTGATGTATTGTCAGAGGATTTAGAACTTAAGTTATAAGAGCTGCTAGTAAATAATATAAAAAGTATACAGCACAGAGAGATAGGTGGAGAGCTAATAAAGTCCAACACAAATGTTCTATTTCCCCTTATGGATCCTGCCAGTTATGGTCAGTGACCTGAAGGGGGAGCTGCTCTTTAACATGTTGAAGGGGTTTGTATTTGCGCGAGACAATAAAAACATTAATTTGCCCTGAAATCACTCCTGACGTAAATGTAAAATGGTGCCCATTGGAACCCAGTAATGAAGCATGCTGCATCTCTGCAGCTCCTAATTTGACTAGTTAAACGACTCCATTACGTGTCTAACAGACAGAGGCAAATCATTTCTGGTCAGTTGAGGCTCACTTAGCCGCATCGCGTCGCCGAGCTGGAGGAGAAATGGAGAAGACGACGGGGCCCACTTTCTCCTTCTTCCTCCTGCTGGCTGTGCACTCAGAGTGTTATTTTAGCCAAAATAAGACACGGCTTAGAACAACTCCAAAAGGAGATGTGCATGAGCGGGTGTGTGAGCCACTTTACTTCCTTTCTCCGATTTCATATATTATTTTATCCCTTTCTTTGTCCTCACTGGCTATGCTTGTAAATGTCTCCATCATCCGGGTAGTGATCCAGTCCTAATGACTAAACGTTCACACTGTTAAGTCAGAAAAATAGATTTTTTTTGTGCAATCAGAGCACTCTCTGATCACCCTTCATACAAAAAAAAAAAAAGATTAGGAAATAGTGATTATTGAACAATCTGGCTGTAGTCCATCACTGTCACTTAGTGTACGGAGTCTGTTTCAAACACAAACCCAATCCACCAAACACCCGACAAAAAAATAAATTTAATTACTTTGTTTTTGTTTGTGTCAATAGTTGCTTGAAGCGCACACATACACACCGAGTGAAAATGTGAAATACGCACTCATCCTTCATTCAAATGATTATTCAGTGACAGCATTGATACAGTGATGGAAAGACAAGTCTGTACACGAGACTGAAAATTTGCTCATTTCTATTGACGGTTCTATTGTTTTTACTGTTCCATTATGGTAGAAAGGTCTAGTGAAATACCCTTACAGCCCACCCCATCTCTCACACACACACACACACACACACACACACACACACACACACACACACACACACACACAAATATGAAAGGAAAATCGACACACGTTATAAACATTCTTTCTTTTTTCTATTTATAGACCTGTTAAAAAACTTTTCACATAAATAAAATGTATAAATATTACATGTCTTGGTTGCTTATATGATTATTATTCCCTAACATCCTTGCTGTTGCTGTTGGTATAAAAAAGTACGAACATCATACAGTATACGAAATAAAAAAAATGTATAATGCATTTATATAATGCAAAAATAGTTTTACAAATATATCTGAATTTTTATCGAATTTGTCTTAAATATGACCTATATAGAACTCATTATACTAATTATAATACACATTATACTCATTTTGATTAGTCATTTTCATTATATTATACTACATTTTGATGAAAGCCTATGATTTAAATTCGATTTTATATCATTAACTTAACGGATAAGAAAATGTAATCATAAACTTAGTTTTAAGTTAAGAAGTTTAGTAGTTAGTAAGTAGTTTGGTCTGAAATCACAGGCTTGGTGTAGTTATTAAATTTGTGTGTGGCGGGGGGTTCTCCTAGGTGAAGCTGGTTGTGAAAATAAAGAGAGGAATATTTGTAGTCATTTAAAATAAATAAATGAATTTTAGTTACTGAATTATTTATATCCATGTGTTATTTCATGGTCTAAATATCTTCATTATTTTTGACAAAAAAAATCTAAATAAATTAGTTAAAATAAAGAACAACATGGAAAAGTGTGGATGTGCCCCTAAGCCTTCACACCATGGCTAATAAAAACAAGTCATTTAAAATCAAAGAGTTAGTGTCGACTATCTGATTCCTTTATTGGCCTACACGAGAAGACAGTGAAGGGCATGCAATAAACGCCCGCTCATGTCATGCCAGGACATCGGGCAGTGCTTCAGGGCCAGGCAGTGCCTTGATCCTGCTCTTCATGCATAGAGAATGTGGGCAGGCTGAAGGTTTTGGCACACTTGCCTTTAAAAGGACTGTGTTTCAGAAATTTGTTAACTGAGGTTGAAATTCAAGCTTTTTGAATCATTAAATACACACTTGTTTGGAGCCCATCCATGTAGAACTTCACGATTGGGCAGTGTCACACATGAAGATGCACACACACACACACACACACACACACACACACACACTCATGCACTCAAAGAGGGTCTGGGTCATCTCGCCCTTGGCACTTTGTGCATTGCACTAATGCCCACAGCTGCTGCATGCTGGCTTGCAAGTGTGTGTGTGTGTGTGTGTGTGTGTGTGTGTGTGTGTGTGTGTGAGTGTGTATGCATGTGTGTATGCATGTGCATGCGTGTGTGTGCTTAATGCGATAGGTAATTATGTAGTCTGATCTCACAGACAAGGGATTTAAGAGCTAAGTATACTGTAATAGCCCTCACGATGTGACACATGTCTGGGCCTAATAATAGCCAAGAGTGATGAGCAAACAGATGGACAGATAAGTATGAAACTCTAAGGTGAGGTTATTATAGGGGGAAAATGTCAGGCTACGCTACAGCAAAGACTCGAGGCCTAGTCTGACATGAGTGAAGCCTTTTGATTTGGTTTAGAAGCACGGCCACAAAACCACGTGTGTACTTCTGTAATGCAATACTGCAGACACAAAGGTGTGACATTAATCAGAGTCAATTCTTACATAAATCTGTGTATATGAATGTATGTATTTGACCAGATTTGAAGTTTTAACTAATAAAAAAAAAACATTAGAAATGTTAAGGAATGCATGGCACTGTTGATGAGTGAATGAATGAATGAATGAATGAATGAATGAATGAATGAATGAATGAAAAAAATCAGAAACACTTCAAGGGAATATTATTTTTTCCATAAACTCTACTTATGGTTTTGATCTTACTTCTAGAACATGCATGTTATGTGTGGACACTTAATGAAAAATGATTTCATTGCCCTCATACTGCACTTTTCTTTTGACAAGATAATACCAAATGAAGCCGGCACATGCTGAGTTCAGAAAGTACTGTAACCATGTTTATAGGCAAGAAGCTGAGATTTTCCTCACTATCTGCTCTCATAACCACAGAAGGTGTAAAGTCAAATGCTGATGAACCCCATGCTGTGTAAGTTCCTGAAGAGCGAAGAGCAGAGCTTCCTTTCTGGCTTCGTTGCCCAGGCTTTTGTGAAGTGATTGAAGCAGAGCGGAGTGTTTTCATGCTCACTCACCCCTCCAAGTGTTTCGCCCCCCCAACACCCCTCCCGCCCCAAATCTAAGTCTCTCTGCCCACTGCTTTTCTGTCTGTTGATCCTCCTGAAGAGGACAGATCAAATATTCCACTCCAGCCGGAGAGCGTGCCTTCCGTTCAGGGGGTGCCGATATGATTGGAGCTGACGGATGAGGCCGGCGGTTTGAAGTCTTACCAGACAGTGCAACTTTGATATCTGCTAGTGCTGTGTATCACCAAAGGAACAGAAAGAGAGAGAGAGAGAGAGAGAGAGAGAGAGAGAGAGAGAGATGAGAGAGAGAGATGAGTGACTATAAGTAAGCACTGAGCCAGAAAGAACGAGTGAGTTCGAGGCAAGTGACTGAGCGAGAGAGATGAACAAAAGCATCTGTGGAGTGGTCAGGGCCAGCGGCAGCTTGTGTCAGAGGCTTTTTGAAGTTCAAACCACCCCCTCCTTCTCGTCGTCCCCTCCTTAGTTCCTACCCCAAAGGCCTTCTCCGTCTTTCCTGCTCAATGGGAGAACCCACTGGCGACATGCGCACACACACACACACACACACACACACACACACAGAAACTTCACTTCATGCTGCTGGTCCAAGAAATCTTTACTTCATACCATACGAGTCGGGGATTCAAGCAAAAACCTGAAGAGACACTTTAGTCTTTTTCACAAGCGTGCGCTTTTTTAAAACGCAGCGCCGAGCAGGACTAAGCTTTCGCGACAGGATGAGAGAAAGACTAAACAGATGTCGGTGTTTGGCGGGAGTGAGGGAGTTAACAGGCTTTATTTTTCCTCCCTTTTTAAACGTCTTCCGTATAAACAGATTTTGTTGCCGCTTAAAGTGGGCTCAAAATTAAAGCATATCATTTTACACACATATTGCATGCATATTAGCGAGCCCCAGCTGCCAGTGTCCTGTTCTTAAGAGCCATATGATTGAGTTAGGGGGCCGCGGTATCAGATAAGATTTAAGCCCGGCGCTCCCTGCGTGCCTCCCTCTCTCCCTCCTCCCTTTGCATTTTACTGCTAACTTATTAAATGGAGAGAAATGACATTATTTTTCTGAGTGTATGTGTAATTATTGTCACACACCTGTGACTCCCGCCATCTTCAGCAGGGGAAAAGGAGGTGGGGGTAGGGGGGAGGGTGGTGGAGGGGTAGTTAGGAATCGACTGTGTGTGTGTGTGAGTGACAGAGAGAGAGCGAAAAGCAGAGATCTCATCTGGAGCAGCGGGAGTTCTCGTTTAAAAAAAAAAAAAAAAAAAAGGAATCAGAGAGATTAAAAAACAGAGAGCTTGTTAATCAGATCGTCTCTGTCACTGGCGGTACACTGATATCCTAATGATTCGCACAGCGGCTCCTGCATCTGAGTCTACTGATGAGCGCGAGTCTCTCCGTACCATCCACTCCAAACGCAACAGCCTTGCACTTTATTACAACACACAGCGGCTCTTCAGCCTGAGGGTCTGGGAAGTCACTTTTTGCCTTTCAAAAATCTGTCAAAATAGACTTCTGCATTTACACGCCGTGCCAACATGGCAGTTCCAACACCTGAACTGAACGGCTCGTGGAAAATTCAGATGTTGCGCGTACAGGTCGAGTCTATTCTACCTCGTTTTTTTTTTCCTTTCTTTTCCTGGAAAAAAAATGAGACCACCCTGAGAAGGGGGAACATGTGAAATAGTGCTCAGAAGACAAAGGAAATTACCTATTAGAGTAGGAGAAATGATCTTTCTTTGCCCTCGCTCCAAAACGTGACTCACGATGTTGTAATTGTTTACCTTTGACATCGGCCATAATTCTTCTCGGTAACAGAATATTTCAACATCTCTCCTCAGTCTCTCTCTCTCTCTCTCCCTCTTTCTTCCTCTCTCTTTCTCTCCACCTAAACACATCAAGGCCTCAAATGTCGTCAAGCCTGAATGTGTTCCATCTTGACACCCACCGCTTGCCTGTCACACACAGTCACCCACTCCTCCTTCCATTTTTCCCTCCATCAGACGAGACACCGGGTCACTTAAAACGTGACCCCTTTCTCTTTTTCACTCGTCTTGTGTAAATACGTCGAACGTTTTTCCTCACGTGCCGACACTCGGGGAGGGGTCGTGAAAAAGAGCTAATCACAGCTCGTCGTGAGGCTTTAAACCGTCAGTCTTGCTTTCCTGGGCTGATCTAAAAGCGTGGAATTTGTGTGTGTGTGTGTGTAATACTTTAATAGAAAACAGATGGCCACAGATGTAGGGCCGTGCCGAGCCTGGTGACATGTCTTTAATATTTTAGAGTGGTCTTGCTGTAAATGTAGAAGCAGCTGTTTCTTCCCGTTGTAAATTTGGAGTTTTTAATTCGTGATTGACAGCTATTGGATTTACTGTAAATTACAGAAATGAATATGGAAGCGATGGATCAAGCTAGGTTTGATGTGCATGTGTGTGTGTGTGTTTGGAGGAGGGAGGAGCTATATTTAACGTCATTCACGGTTGAATGGATTTATCACCACCCAAACATGAGGGGTTTATTTCCTTTTCCTTTCCCTTTCCTTTCCCCTCCAAAAGTGTAATTCTGTTTAAACACACAGCTGTCTCTCTAACTCCAGATATCTGCTGATATTTCAACGTACATGAATATTAAAGTGAAAAATGCAGATGGAGGAGGAAGTGATGACGAGGAGGAGGAGGAGAAGGTGGTGGAGGAGAAGCTAGGAAGGTAGGGAAAGAGGGAGGGATGGAGGGAAGGGGGGGGTTTGATTGCTAAAAGAGTTCTATTTCCATGTGTTTGTTTAGCTGCTGTTCGTTTAGTTTTAATGTCAGCCGCAAGTACAGCTCCCTTGACGCTTATGGTAGAGGTGATTGTCATCAATTCGCATCTTGGCATTTAAACCACCTGCTTCAAATACACATACTTGAAATGCAAATAAACTGCATATGCCCAGACAAATTAAAAAACGGGGCGAGTAAACACTTTTGAAGTCATAACTTTCATTCTCCTCTTTTTTTTTGCAGCGGGGAGTTGCACTGTCAAACGTTCTTTCCGTTGAAAAGCCAATACCGGGAAGATAACGCCTCTCAAAGCAAACCTGCTTAATGCTAAATGATTATATATTTATTTGTGGGTTTGTTCACAAGGCATGAGGAGTGTTTTTTTTGTTGGGTTTTTTTTTGTCTTACCCTCAACTTCATTTTCTTGCCTCTGGGGTGTTTTCCATTGAGCAGCTCTTGCGTGGAAGAGAATGCAGTGCATTTCATCCTGCCTCACTCTTTGCTGTTATTTAAACATCAATAGCCATGCATCTTCTTTAACACTGACCCTCTTTCATATCGATATTTGTATACGATCAGTACTCCTCTTCTCCGTGCTTTGTCTCCTTGCGTTTGCTCCAAGGTATATTATCCAATACTGCTGTCTCTGCATTAAAAAAAAAAATCTTATGATAGGACCCAACCCCCCCACCCCCAAACACACACACACACACACACACACACACACACACACACACAAACACACACACATCCTTCAGCTATCCCTAGTCTCTCAGTCCCACAGGCCGATCTATGGCATTAGGTTGGACAGCTTTTAATGAGCCGAGCGCATCATTTTTCATAAAGTGTCTATTTGGACATTATCATGTTGCGCTAACCAAATCAAGGCGTAGCACATATCTAAATTCTATCGGTTTTTTTTTTTTTTGAGTCTATTTCCGTCTAGACAGCCGTGTAAGTGAATATACAGATAAGAGCATTTTAATCAGGCAGATGGGCAGCTAAAATGTGTCTCCTGCACTGTCTCCTCACTATCATCATCATCCTCAGCATCAGCAGCAGCATAAGGACAATCATCATCGTCATTACCGTCATCATCCTCCTCATCGATGAAGTGACAGTGGTTCCGATATAAGAGTTTGTTCAATCGCCTCTGTCGGAAAAACAGCTACAGAAGCAAAACTTCCAACCTGCTGTTTTTTTCCCTTCATCTCTCCGTGCGCTCACTTTTCATAAAAAAAAAAAGTTGCTGAGTGTTATATTTGTTTCCTTCCAAATTAATGAGAAGGTTTCTGTCACATGAAGAAGAGATAAATGATAGGGAGAAATGGACTCACGTGAAAAACGTTTCATTAGCAACACCCTCCTACACCTAGATACTGTATAGATACACAACAATGCACACACACACACACACACACACACACACACACACACACACACACACACACACACATGTATAGCATAACTACAAAAGAGTGCCGAGTATGGTTTGGAGTGAGATATGGAATTTTGCTGGTTGAGATGTAGTGTGGACAAGTGAGGGTTCTCCCCGAGAATCACCTGTCACTCGGCTTAACAAGTGTCTTGTCAAGCACCTGCGACATCACGCGCATCATCAACGCTTTACGTTCGCGCGCTTGTCAAGCACAAGCAGACAGAAGCCCTGACGAGGTGTTACCTAATTGTGTTTTAAAAAGCGACGACACCTCATCTTTCTCTTTCTATTTCTCCCTCCCTCTCTCTCTCTCTCTCTCTCTCTCTCTCTCTCTCTCTCCCTTTCCTTTCTCTCTTCCCCTTCCCTCCATGACACCTCTCCTAATGCAATTAAGCATTATGAAAAACAAGACATGGTGGAGTGTTGAAAGGGGTGGGCGTTGTTTGACTAAGGTGGTGTTGTGGGGGGGGGGGTTTGGCTACCTGCAGAGTACAGGCATTCAAATGAAACCATAATAAGAGCATCAGAACGGAGAAGCATTGTCTCTGGGATGACAACGGCGTTAAAGAATAAGTCGGGTAATTAAAAACGCACTCCGCGTTCTGTCAAAGTGGTCATAATTGTTGAAGTTTCTGGCCTTTTTTTTCTCTCTGTCCTCCCTCACCGCGAAAGCAAATAATGATCATGGAAAGGAAAAAAAAGAAAAAGGCAACAACAATAAGGAGAAAAAAAAAATTAATCAAATTATTAAAACAAAAAGTTGTTCTATTCTCAAGGACATCAAGTTCTTAGCACAGTGCTGGAACTGTCCAGCAGAGGAAAAAAAAGAGACATAACTTGGATGAGATGCTGATGAGAGGGGAGGGGAATGTGGAGGGGAAGGACAGAAATAAACCAAACTCCCATCTGATGACCAGCTTGTCTATAATACTGAATCCTTTCGACGTGCCAAGATGTGAGAACAGGATAAGTCCAGATCGGAAAGATCTGATGGCAGTCTCAGGCCTGCGAGCAAGAGATCACCACTTTCTTCCACGCCAAATCAGTTCTGCTACCTGCCCACACAAAGCCCTTTCCAAACGCATGAAAGCTTCAAGCATAAAATCAGACTTGAAAAAGATACATGGCAAATATTCATGGCATTCATCTTACCCACCCCCATTTGAAAAAAAAACGGGAAAAAACTGCAGGACAGATGATGTGGACATCTTGAGATCGTTTGTCAACTGTCAGCCTGGGTTGACCTTGCAAAAAAACAAACAGGGAGCATGGTGGCAGCGCTCGTCTTCACGGTGTAGAAGAGGGAAAAGAGAGTGCTGTTGTTTGGACTAATAAAGAGACATTTTGCCTTCCATTTGCAGCGCCAGTTAAACGTGCAACAAACATGGAAATCCATTACAGGCAGCTTCTTTCCAAAGTGTGACCAATCCTTGTGCAGTCAATTAGGGACTGGCGACTGAGGGACTGTCTGCAGATGGACAGAGGAGATTTTGTCAGTTTCCCTTTCATTCCTGTAGATTTTAGAACTTGCTCTTGCTTGTTTTATGTCTTTGTTTATTTATCTTAAAAAAAAAAAAGGGTGCTATAATTCCTCTAAACAGAGTTTTAGGCTGATGGTATCTGAACTCTGTAACCCAGTGAACCAATGATCTCTTCATTGATAGAGACTTAAATCACTTTTGTACGTCACTCTGGATAAGAGCATCTGCTAAATGGAGTAAATGTAAATATAGAACAGTATAGGTACACAGATTACTGTATTTACAAAGACACTGAGGTACTATTAAAGTTTTATTTATGTATCTGTTTACTTAACAACATACATATATCTGTCTGTAAATTATGTATGTATGTAAGAATGTATGTATTTATTTAATCTTACCAGGTCTAATAAAAACTGAAAACAGTAATTTATAAGGAAATA
>NC_060909.1:5466291-5548791 GCF_014805685.1 Silurus meridionalis
TCTTTTTCTCACGCTAAGAGATTTACTAGTCTGTGAATTAGGAGATGGTGGTAATTACTTGATAGCGAATTGAGAAAGCCATTAAGATGACAAGAGGTAATAATGCAATTGTGTATTTGTGTGTATAATTCAATTTGTATACCTGCAGGCTTCTTCACATTACTTTATAGTGCATAGGGTGGCATGTGATATTTGTAAATAAGATGCTGGAAGTGTCTTAAAGTTTGGATTGAAATGTGAGACATACCAGGCAGATGATTTTATCAAGTGGTCTTAGTAATGTCTTTAGCAAGCAAGCACATTCACTCTAGTGAGCTGCACATATATTTAGTGTCTCTCAGGCACGCGTTTGCATGTAAACACATGGGAGTGCATGTGCATGTGTGTAGACACCACACCTTCACTTCGAGGTGCAAGAAGAGACTACAGGAGAATATAATGCCTCCTGTGATCCTTCGCATCCGTGAACACACTCAGCCTCGTTCAGGCGCCATATGTTTTTAATTATCATAATGACTTTAAAGAACCTGTTCAAAGGGACACACACACATATGTTCCTTTTAGTACTGTGAACTGGGTACTGTAAAGAGAGAGAGAGAGAGAAAGAAAGAGAGAGAGAGAGAGAGAGAGAGAGAGAGAGAGAGAGAGAGAGAGAGAGAGAGGCTAGGGGGGGTCACTAGATGACAGGAATGCAGAAAACAGAGCGCTGTCTCTGACCTGAACCAGAGTAGGGTCATGACCCTCCTAGAGAGAGACTTGGATCCTACAGCCTCTTGACAGTGATAATTGGCCACTAGTGACATGAACACCACTTACAAGTAAGGAGACAACTAACCACGACCCCCCTCTGCTTCTAAACAAACACACACATTCACAGAGACACACGATGTACTGGCAAGCAGACTGGCAGATTCAGGAAGCAACAAAATGCCACAAATTCCATCAGTAAATTTACGCTTCTGTGGTTTTCTGCGTTTCCTTTTTTAAATTTTTTTTTCCACTTCAGACTCGTTTGTCGGCTTGACAAATGCTGTAGATTTACTGTCTCATTTCTAGTGCTTGAGCTTTGCACTTGAACTTAGTAAGTGTGCAATGATGTGTTCGGAGGCCACTGAAGATTGATCAACCCCGTGGGGTGATTATTGTATTTAAAAAAAAAAAGAGGGGAAGAGTGAAAAGAAAAGGATTCTTTGTGTCGCCTCTGATCTCGTTCTGTCATTCTCATGCTCTCCCTCCTGTATATTAATGCATCCTTTTTCTGTGTCTCTCACTTCCTGTGTGTCTGTCTTCTCTTACATCTCTGCTAACCCTTTCTCTTTTTACATGACTTATTTCCACTCTCATGACTTGCAGTCTCTTCTTCCATCTCTGTCGTTCTCTCATGTTCACTGCTCATCTGTCATTCTCCTTGAGCGAGCTAGAGAGAATGGGGACAGGGTTCACTGCATTTCCACCAGGGGGTGTCATGGCCTTATGAACTAGAATGACACGTGAGCAGAACGGTCCATAGACACAACCTGAGCAACCTCTTACTCTGTCTTTCTCTCGTACTGCTAAAGCTTGAGGAATGTCTTGACTGGGTGGTAAAAGTGACTGAAAGGTGGCAGCCTCACAGCTTCTAGCGGTAAACATCTGAAAGCGGCACTCTGATGGCTGAACCAAGAGCTCACACTCTGTAAAACTAGCTGGTGCTCATGCGGCAGCGTGCCACCATAAACACCTTAAAGCTAGTGAGCCTTCTGCCCCGTCACCTCCACTTAGCCCAGATCTCACCTCCACTTCAGCCTGTGTATCAATATACACACACACACACACACACATACACACATACACACAAAGCGGAAACATTTTTCACCGTGTCTAATGGAGCCGCAGAGGGCGAATCGAGATAACCATTTACCTAGCAATCAACAACAACAGCAGCAATGACAACGCCGACGACAACAACAGCGGTTGCGGCCCGAGGACAGAGTGGCCTGGAGAGCTTCGAGACACAAGAGGGATGGAGTGACAAAGAGTAAACAGAAACACAAGAGAACACCAATGATCTCATCTCTACCTCTCTCGCTCCCACTCCGCTTTACCCCTGAGTGCCACTTCACCATAACTATAAGAGATCCTTTCTTTTAGCCACTGTGGTTGTTTTTTTAGTTGTTTTTTTTCCGGACGCAAATTAAGCCTAGGTTCGGACAAAATTTCACAGTCAATGGAGTTCCCATTAGAAATGTGTTCAAGTAAAGAGCTGGGCTAAATCTGAGCCCTATCCTGATAAAGCTAGTGTAACAGCTTGCCAAGTATACTGAAAAAAAACGGATCTCATTTTTTAAATGTAATCATGATTGTATATGTACTGTGATTATTTCAGACATCACATATAGTATATTATTGAATGGTGTTAAAGGTTGTGCTATAATCAAGAAATCTGTTTGATAGTTTTTAACCCTTACCATTTGAAACACTTCAAATAAGTGTAATAAATACTACATCCGAAATTTATTAGAATAGAATAGAACTCACATCACCTGGACACTTCAAAAAATTCCATCGTTACGTGGTCAATACATACAATACTCCACTGTGTGAGCTCTGTGGTTTAAGCCTCCGTGCAAAAACATCTGTCCTTTCAAAGAGTTCGAGCTCTAAGGAAAGGGAAAACTCCCAAATGAAGTATAAAAGCCCTAAAAAGGTCACATTTTCTAGACAAACAGACAGACAGACAAAAATGGATGGATGGATGGATGGATGGATGGATGGATGGATGGATGGATGGATGGATGGATGGATGGATAGATAGATAGATAGATAGATAGATAGATAGATAGATAGATAGATAGATAGATAGATAGATAGATAGATAGATAGATAGATAGATAGATAGATAGATAGATAGATAGATAGAAATATCTACTATTGCCTTTACAATATCCATTGTATTGTATGCTGCCTGATAAATAAGGCTCTACACTAAAGCCATTTGAAAATTCTGTTCCACCCAAGATTGCTAACGTGAAATATGCACTGTGTCTTATTTTAGCCTCCATGTACATTTTGAGCTGTACAATATACAATGTATACATAACGATACAGCACTGACACAATTGGGTATTGATTATATGATAGGCTTACACAAGCACCCCAGCACAATGGAACACAGCCATTAAGAGAGCTCAACAATACATGTCTAATCGACTAGACCACAAATAGGCCAAGATCAGAGAGAAGTCAACGCCAAGCTGCAGACATTTTTTTGATTAATTTGCCTCATGCTAGATGGGAGATGGTGTTAACAAATACTATCATCTGAATAGCAACTTACACAAAATCTATGTGGATTATTGAAGGCATAGTACACAGTATGCTTTGTTGAAGAGAGATAATGTTAACAATTTGGCAAGTGGGAGTCACAAAAGGCAGTATGTATATGTATGTGTATATCTATATATATAAATATACATATACATACTGAATTTTGTGACTTATAATATATATGCATGCACAGACCTCTTACCACCTCAATTGAATCAAATAAAGAACACAGTTTTATCAGGTTTTAGTCTAGTTCAGGAATAGACATGCAGAATTTCAAATATTAATGGTTCCGGCTCATTTTGCATTCAAACGTAATGCAAGCTCACTTCAGCTAATCACATAATCACATTTTGCCTGATTTTAATTGAATTTTGGGCAGGGGAAAGATGGGTCCAGTATTCATGACCTATCTCATCTACAATATATAGTATCTCCACGTGGTCCATTAATATACAGTCCAAAGAACGGATGTATTCATTTTCCTTTTCAGTCCTCTTTATTAAATATATACTTACTCTTTCTATTGATTTATATTAATGCTTGTGGATTGTGTAAGTGCAATGGTTGTTGGTCAGTATTAAATGGCCATTGAGTGTAATGCCTACACTTACAGTTCTGTGGTCTGGAAAGGATTTATGCCAGAGGTTGTGCTGGCTGAATGAAGGAGTATATTAGGAAAAGTGAGTAGTCGTTTCTGATGGTGGATAAGGCAAACTCCTTCTTTATTCCTTTCCTTCCACAATTGCTTTACACAATTCCACGCCTCCACGAAATGAATAAAGAGTGTTGTTTCTTTTTTCCTGCCCTTCAATGCTTAGACTGTATATATTTCTCAGATGTGCCTACGCTGTATTTCAGTGCACGTCACCACCACACGTGCTTCCATCCACAAGCACCAAGCAGGGTGACTCAAGCTAGGAAAAATGCCTAACAAAAAAACTTTTGTCTAAGAGACAAAGACTTGTCTTGAAAGGTCAGTCTTTTGCCATTGCAGCAGGAGAAGTGTGTATCACGAGGGCATTTTTTTTAAATGTCTTTCGATTAAAGGAGGATATTACAACATGAGACATTCACCACATGGCCGAAATAAAAAATAGCATTAATTTTTAGCCTAGTGAATGACCTCCTGTGAATATTAAAAATGCAACAGGTTCCTCCACGACAGACATATTTTCCATAATTGAAAGGTCAAACGGAGCATTAATTGTTAATGTAAACTGTTTAGGCGGAATAAAATGAAACGCACACCACTCTGTACCACAGCATCCCTTTCTATTGGGCTCATTCGACATGAAAGACAACACTGACCTATCCAGGCTCAGTGCATTTCACATGCTGTAATTTGCGCTGAATGAAACGATCCTTTCCCTTTTGTGCACAAATAGAGAGATGCCATCTCTCCAATAACTGTTTTCTCCTCTGCTTTTTTGTACAGTATGACTCTTCAGACCTGTGTGTAGTTCCATTGCTGACTCACAATCCCTGCCCCTTTCTCTGATGCGAGTGTGAGTAATACCGACCTACCTATGGACTTCACTTACATGTATTCCTCCTATCTGAATACAGCTAACAAACAACAATACGCGGATAATCGCTCCGGTTCCGCCTTATATCATACGCGCTGTTGATTAATTCCTGTTTACTAATCAAGCGTAATACACAATGCCTGAGCAAAGTGCAGTATCTTAAACAAACCATGCAAGTGTTTAGAATTAAAAGAACAGAAAGTATTAAGACATATTTGTTCAAATAAAGCCGCTTAATCAAACAAGTCTGTTAAAAAATGTGATTGGCTTTCTTTCGCTCTCCTTAATCTCACATCTATTTGCAGTAAGATTGTTTTCCTTAGAGCAAAAAATAAAATGTCTGACTTGCTTCTCTGTGTTTGCAGACTGGAGGCAATAACACTAATGTAAAGCTTCTAAACTAAAAGCATGTGTCTCAACACTCGGTTTGAAAATTAGACTCTGCTCTTGATAAATAATATATTAAGACAGAGAGCAAAATGGAATATACATACATTATATTGGCAGACAGTTTTATTTCGGCAAAATGAATAGCATTAAACTGCTAGAAATACCTTGCTGATATTTGAGAGGAAGAAAAAGAAATACCCAGAAGCAAAAGCTAGGGTGCTGTAGCACTTTCTTTTCTTTGCCTTAAACTACTTCGCACTGACCTGCACTACAAGTTCAATTCTCAGAGTATTTTTTCATTTGCAGTTTTATATCACCGAAATGTCTAAAAGGGGGCGCAGTGAAACACGGTAGTCTCAAAGAGCTCTAGTAACGTTCACAGAGTCATGAAAGCTGACAGTTCATTTTTCACTGGGCCATAGATCTTTGGCTCTTATAAAGTAATGGGCTTTGGGGAGAGGTCTTATGAAAGCTAAGATAGTTAAGTGCTGTGTGCCAGGGATGACACAGGGAGCAGAGGTCCTGCTCTGCTCCAACACAGACCTCCTTAATCCCAGTTATGAGAGGAATAGAGGGAAAGAGAGGGGCTGTGGACTGGGTAATATAAAATAGTAATAAAGATTAATCTGTTGCTGGTTGTCGAGTAGATGGTCTCTAAACTTGCTTGAAATTAGGTTGAATTCACTCAAAAGCAAATCTTGTGTTCCTGCTCAGAGGGTATATATTGGTGTGTAGGGGTTAGAGGAGTGTTATTGCACATGAATTCTGTTTGTGAAATTTTAGTGTGAAAGAATATTAATGCAGTGTTGCTTTCAGGTTCAACTGTACTAAAACAGCTGTGAGGGTACAAATGAAGGTTTAGTGTTTCCTACTTGTGTAGTACATGTCAACCTAAAATTAGTTTAACGCTGTAATATATGGTGGCTCACTTACCAGAGGGGTCGGTTCTCTTCATGCTAGAGCTGCTTCCACCACCTCCTCCATTGGAGCTGCCAGACAAGCCACCGTTGAATGCTGCTAGGCTCTCAGAACTGTAGGCCCGTAGGACTGACAGCATGTTCATCTGGTGCTCCAGGTGAGCCTGCTCTGGCTTCAGCAGGCCTGGAGGACCACTGGCTGGAGAAATAAGACTTAGACCAGGCTGCTGATGCTGCTGCCACTGCTTCTCTAGGGTTGGTGGCTGAGGGGGAGATGGACCACGCCCATGGGCTCCCAGGATTATCTTTGCTCTTTGAGCTTCCTTTCTAGACAAGGGAGAGTCAGGGTGCATTCTAATGGACCCGTGGTCCTCGTCTTCCATGTCTCTAACCTCCATGTCTTCTTCCTCCTCTGCTTCATTCTCTTCATCATCAGAGTGCACTTGGTGCTCTGCTGAAGCAGGATTGGAAGATTGTTCTTCGTGTCCTGCTTCATCATCTTCTGACTGACCTTCTTGCTCCTCGCATGCCTCCATTTCAATACAGGATGCCTTGTCAGAAAGCTCATCCTGGCCACCTATTTGATTGGCTGGATTTTCTTGCTGGTCCAAAAATCCTGCAGGACCCCTGGAGGAGCCATCATACATGGGACTAAAGGGTTTGTAAAAGTCGCTTGAGAATGTTCCCATCGAGGCACCATGTGGGTTTGGATCCAAGTGATTGGACCAACCAACTTGGTTCTTCAAGTCTCCAGATTCAGCCTCTCGCTCCTTAAGGCCCTCATGCAGGTGGAGAAGGCCTGGAGGAGGTGCCAGACCAGAGTTGCCAATGTGGGAAGATTCACCTAGTAAAAGTTCTTTAACTTCTTTGCCTTGGCCTGATTTTGTTTTACCCATGTGGTTGGCTTGCAGGTGAAGAGCCATCAGCTCCACAGAGGCAGTGGTAAAGGAACAGAACAGACACCCATGCCAGGCTACATTATCCTGAATGGTGATAGATGCCCCAGGTAGGGATCCTGCATCAGGCCTAACTGACAAGTCCAGAGGCTCATACTGGGAGCGGATGCCCTCAGTTGGCTTGGTCTCAGAAGGGTTCTCTTCCTGATTGGCATCACTGGACCTCTTGATCTTGTGCTCTGTGCTGTCCAGGCCAAAGTGCTGACCATGTAATGGGTTCTCTCGTATTTCCTTCTCCTTTTTTATGGAATTCGGCACAAAACTATCCATGAAGGCCTGAAGTGAGCCCTGAAAGTTGATTCCATTCCCCATCATACTCTGGTAAGCCCGTCCCAAGTCCGAAAAACTTGCTGGACTTTCTCCTCCAGTGGCTGGGCCTTCAGGGGTCTTCATATTCTCAGAGTTGGGCTCTGCACCTAGTCCATGTCGGTCTCGCTCTCTTTCACGATCTCTCTCTCTGGGAGAAAGGATAGCAGGAGTAGCCCACTGTGTAAGCATCTGGCCTCCTCTAAAATCAAGGCTTGAGGGCATTATCCCTTTGAAGACCCCACGCAGAACATCAGGCCGAGCAAAGATACCGCTGCCACTGTTGGTCTTGTTGTGGTCATCTTTATGATCAGAAGATGGAGCATTGTTAGCAGAGGAGGCATTGCCATTCTGACGCTCACGGTGGTGACGCTCAAGGTGGTACTTCAGAGAAGCAGACTGGGTGCCAGCATAGTCACAATGAGGGCATCTGTAGGGCTTCTCACCTAAAGACACCAAGATAGGTCAGAGATGAAGAATAGCGTAGAGTCAAATCTGAAGGGAATATAATTGTTGCAGAAACCAAAAACAAGATGGACAATGTATAAAATGTTTCATTTCCCAGCCACCAATCAGTAACCACCAGCCAATCATTCTCACTGGGAGGGAGAAGAAGGAGGAGTGTGTTATTTTTTATATATACAGGTCGATCCAGCTCCACCAAGTGAGCTATCACTCATATCAGCACCATAAAAAACATTTCACCATATGGTGCCTTCAGTCCACTTCGGAGATCATATTTTCAACTGACAACACAACTGTCTGGATGCTATCTCTGTTCATAAAGGGGAGTACAAGCGAGTAGGGTCTGCTTGTGGCTATTTTCTTTTCTTTCTACATCTCACTTGGCCTTGCTTGTTGTCAGACCTTAACCTTGGTATTGAGGTGGTGATTCCTTGTACATTTTCAGGTTGGAAATTTGTCATACGGATAAATCAAGCGCTACAGAAGCTCTTCATTATCTGCAGAATGTAGGACTGACTGTTTAGCCCTAAAGTGTTATAGGCATATTATAAACAGCCTTCATCTGCTATTGAACTGAACTCAAAAGTCTTAAGTGTGCATGTGTGCAGCATATGAACCTCCTTCTCAAAAGGCAGCATTAGATCAAGATTTGAAGAAAGTAGAGGGTGCAATAAAATGAAGTATGTAAAAAATAAAAAAAAAAACACAATAGAATATGCAATAGGACATTTCAAAATGGGAGAATGACTTCAGTATCTTAATATCAGATGCATCCTGGCAGCAGTTATAAAAAGGTCCAAAAAAATTGAAGCCATATTCTCACTTAATAAGCAATAAAACCCAGAATACAGGCCTTTCTTTTTTTTTTCGAGGTGCTGCAGTGTTGCCGTTAAGAAAAGGGAGTGCAGCCCTGTAAAAAAGGCAAATATGAAAAGATGTTTGTCAAATACTGTGTACATATGTGTCTGCGTGTATATATAACTATAAAAGGTTTAGATTATACACATGGAAACAATTTTTATCTGAGGAAAAAAAAAATGTTGCATTGTTACGCAAGACTGAACTGAATGATTTAAGTCTGGCTCTGTAGTAAATCATGGATATAATTAGCAAATGGCATACTGCTCAAGTAATTTATCATTATTTGGAGGGCACCATTCCAGAAAAAAAAAGAAAGAAAGACTCAAAGATCTGCAGACCTACAGAACACAGCTTACCAAAAAGGGTCACAAAAATACCACCTCGATACCTCGTTGATAGAAGAGTTAAAAGAGAGAGAAAGAGGGGGGGAAGGGGAGAAAGAGTCATTTATTGCTTTACACTGGAGTGCGTGTGAGGCTTAAATTTAAAATAAACCATACAAGATGAGCTTTTAACCCAATAAGAGCTTATCCTCTGAGCAGGATAACAGGGACTTGGCCTGATTCAATAAGGAAATGTCCCTGATGCAAATGATCATTTTCAATTCCTTTAACTGGACAAAATGATATTCTGTGCCCAAAATTAGAGGCAAATTACGGTGATCTGCTTTTCCCCTTTTATTCCTTCCACCCCAAGCTTGTGTTTTAATTCATGACAATGCTGACGCTGTCGCTTGTTAAAGCGTCTCTGTAAAAGAGGAGAAAGGAGGGTAGAAGGGAATATTTTGTGCAATGTTACAAGTAAGAACACTAGATAATCAGTATTTATATCAACAATAAGAATGCTCTTTCTCTCTCTGTCTGTGTTTATGTGTGTGTGTTTATGTTTGTGTGTGTGTGTTTGTGTGTGTATGTGTGTGTGTGCACACGCATGGCGTGTTCTTTGTGCACCATTTGGACTCAGTAAGACATCTGCTCCATCATACGTCAGGGGCATGTGTGACATCTGGGGAATATACTGTATCCTGCCTTGCAACATTACACACAATTTACTGCTAAAGGTCATTATGTACCCGTTAATCCACTTTTAATTGATATCCGCACAAACAGCACAACCTCTGAGAAACATAATGGATCGCCAAGGCCCAGAGGTAGAGGAATGATTATTTTTCATCATTTAAGATGAGAAAAGGGGAGGGAAAAAAAAAAGGGAGAGAGAAAGTTTTCTTTCCGAAGCTTTCGTTCACTGTTGATGGACTGTCTTAATAAAAATAGGGGAAAACACACATCAAATTGCCATCTGGTACTGTATGACAGACTTGATATAAATTACAGAAGCCTCTCGCTGAGAGTGGTACATATCATTTCAGAAGTTCATTTTGCTGGTTGCTCTTTCCACTTGAAGGAGTCCGGCTCAAACTGATTTCATCTGGATTTGTGCGATTTGTCACAACTCCATAGTAACCACGCAAATAAACACCCAGGGCCTCTACAGAAGGGCAATTAAAACAGTTAATAGATATTACATACTTTAAGACGGATTTCCATGTGGCTTTATATAACGACGAAAAGACAGCTTGTATAGTGCAGAGACGCAGAGATCGACTGGTCTGGAAAAATCACTGTCTTTTATGTCTGGGTTGTTTATCTACGTTAAAGACGTGGAGCCAAAAACATCAAGGTGCTCATGTTCTCTGTCAGTAAGTGTTGTTTAGTTTGTAAATTGTCCTTTGCTGTAAGGGCTATTACTGCAGTTCATGCATTCATTTTAAAGACTTTGCGGAAGAAAAAAATAAGAGCGAGATGGAAAGGAAAAAAAGGAGAGCAGAAATCGTGTTTTTCTAGGCATCCAAAAAAAAATAATCAATAAAACAAAACCAAAAAAGAAAGAACGAATGAATATATTCCATTTATGCTCATTGTAATAATAATACAAATACTAATATTAATACTAATAATAATAGCACTCATGTCTACCACTAAATAAACATCTTTTGACGCTGCTGTGGATCTCTGGACTGTGTGACCTTTGTAATTTACAATGCTTATGGTTTGGAACGGTAGCAGCTGACCACACACCAGCGCTTAATCACTCTCATTCTCCTGAGTAAACCTTCAAAATAGTACTTGATGCGACCATGAAACTTCAAATATTCCATCCATGGGTGTGAGCCGAGCCCAATGTTTTTTTGTCTCTCGGTGAAAGGACTTGCAGAGGCAAGGACAAGGTGACTTGACACAGGCGACGGTTGTCATTTCATCATCTGCTTTTTGTAAATAAAGGTAAATTCGCTCTATGCACGAGGTCTCCAGTGCCCTCAAGTTATGTGGTGTCGTTGTCAGGAGCTAGGACCTTTTTATTTTTTACCCACAGCTGCTTACTGCTAAATAGTGCCTTGTCCAGAAGGGGACAATCTGTGTCTCTAATTGCTGTCACTGAAGCCTAGATTCATTATGTGACTTTCCCATTAAAATGTGAGCATTAATTTGTATAATGAAATATCACCCACTGCAGTGTTCATTAGCTGTGGCCCCACACTGTATGCTGCACAATGTTAGCTACCTAGCAAACTGTGCTTAATTTCACTAATGGATATTTTCCCACTCACTGTTGGAGAGGAAATTAATACTGTAACATTAGCTCTTTAACTTTTGCAGAAATTTAAATTCACTTCATTCCTTTCAAGCCAGTGTTTGAGAGTCATTAATCTAACATTGTGTTGCACAATGCCTTGGTCCTCTTAGTAAGCAATGCCATTACGACGGGCAAACGGCATGCGGATTGAGGGTCATCGGCATTGTGCTTTGTGTCGTCTGCACGTCTGATTCTTTTAAATCAAGGAGGGATGCTGGTCTAATATCAGCTGCTTTGTTCCCAACCCTGATTAGGAGGGAGGAATTTGGGCTGCAAGAGGACACAGGGTGGTTGTTACCTGCTGATCTAAAGATCAGATTCATCACTTGTACAGGTAATGAAAATGATTTAAAGCTTCACTCAGGATATTCTGGGAATCAATTCTCTCTCTCTCTCTCTCTCTCTCTCTCTCTCTCTCTATCTTTTTTTTTTTTTGTAGGCTTTTTTGCTAGATTTATGGTGTGAATGTGAGTCTTGCTGATTTGTTCATCCTAAATGATTTCAGCTGTTTTTGTTTAACCAAGAGATCGAATGAATTTGATCTTCAGTTCACAGTATGTCGTTCGGGTGACGTGTCATTAATCAGATCGCATGTGCAGATATTTAGATATCTCCCCTAAAAAAAACTTTTTTTTGTACTATTGATTCATTCTAAACTTGGACCGTGAGGGTGAACCCGTTATGACAATTTTATATTCAACATGGCTCGCACATCTTGCAAACAAATCAAGGCTGGTGTAAACTGCAGCATCGACAGACTGTAAGGACTTCAGTAGTGTAAACACACACACACACACTTTCACCAGGCTGCCCGGAGAGTTGAGTGAGTGAGTGAATGAGTGAGTTAACGGAGCTGCGGGACAAGGGCCTCTGCTTCCTTTTTAGAGAAATATGGCCCTACTGGGGACCCTTACCCTCTTCTCAAAGCATGCATAACTCAACCTCCCTGAGCTAGAAACATATTTCCAGCACCATACCCTTGCTCTCCTGCTTCTGGGGACATAACTGTGCTGTACCAAGGCTTTAAGCAATCAGTCTCCACAAGCCCAGGAGCAGCTGACTCCAACACTTTCCTCAGACCTGCCTGTCAACAGACCTGCCTGACGCCTGTTTCCTCGTTCCTTCACACTACTAATTCATCGGTATACAATTTCTCTTCGTGGCTCTGTTCTATGGCTACTTTTTGATATTCGAGACTAGCCCGAGGTTCTGTTATAAACTTTCTTATAATTTGTACCAAACAACGTGTCCACAGCTGTGTCCTGACGGCTTTGTGACGGGTTTAAAAAGTGTTACAGAGAAACGGTACCATGTTGGCTGGCCTTGGCCTCTGTGTGTGTGTTTAAGCTTTGAGGCGTAATCATCAGCTCCACGGCTAGACGTGCCTTACAATCAGGCTTTAATTCCCCCAGAACTGCAAAGCTATGTGCTTCTTATTAAGTGGGACAAATACTATTTGGGTGGTCTTTCTTGTAAGCACATACGAAAAAAATAACAACCATCAATTTCCTGAACTGAAAGCGATTTCCATTTTAAGTTAGAGCGAGTGTACACGCTGCCCTTGAAGCACTTGTTGAATAGTTTTGCTCTTTCTTTTTTTATGTCTTTCTCCAGATGATGTTTTAAAGGTAATGAGGCAAGCCAAAGTAATAAGATGACTAAAAATTATTTCAAAAATGCTTTATGAGACCACAGATGTTTGATTATTTTGTGCAAAATTAAAAAAAATAAAAAATTCTATTTATTGTGCCATGCCATAGTTAAACACAGAGTTTCCTTTTCAGTCTCATGATCTCCCTATATCTCACACACACACACACACACACACACACACACACACACACACACACACACACACACACACACACACACACACACTTACAGTGACCTCGCAATGCTTCCCTGTGTTAACTAGGACAAGCTGTGTATGAGAGTGACTCTCAGCTTTGCTATGGCCTACACAGCAGAATTCCTGCAGCCTAACCTCTATATCCTTACTGTAGAATTAGGGAAACTCATTGCTACATGCAGGAACTTCAGACTATGGGAGCTGTGCTACGGGTCAGAGTAATAAACAGGATTAGAACAGAATTAGATTAGAAAAGACAGGGACAGCCAGCTGTGAAAGAAAGCAAAACTGTGGTGCTTTTGGAAAATATGGCATTCATTTGTGTAGATGTCAAGTAAGGTGAAAATCCGTTCAGACAATCTTTCATTGTTGAAAAGTGTCTTTAACATATTTATTGTTATTTGAGACATACATTCTTGCAAATTTCTTTGGATTTCGATTTGGCACACATTTTAATGCTACAGTCAGCAATTCTGACAGCAGTTTAGCCACGCCTACTTTGAATGGCTGATAAAAATTAGGACACTTGAAAAACAGGTAATGAGATACACCTCTTTGTCTTGATTGGCTAGATGGTGGTGGTCTAGGTATTTTTTATGTATTCTATCTATCTATCTATCTATCTATCTATCTATCTATCTATCTATCTATCTATCTATCTATCTATCTATCTATCTATCTGTGTATATACTGTATACTATAATATGTGTCTATTATTTTATATATTTGCATTTATTTTTTTCTTTGCTGCTGTAACAAAAAAATTTCTCCACTGTGGGACGAATAAAGGTATATCTTATCTTATCTTATCTTATCTTATCTTATCTATCTATCTATCTATCTATCTATCTATCTATCTATCTATCTATCTATCTATCTATCTATCTATCTATCTATCTATGATCTAATCAATGACATTCTATTTATGCAAAAATTTATATAATGCTACAGAACTAAGAACAAATTGCACATCATGTGATTGAATAAATAAAGACAGCAGCAGGTTACAGTAAAAGTATAGAAACTGCAACAAAGAGTTATTAATAAATGGACGTATCTAGCCATAATGGAAATTCTATTTAACTCAATTTAATTCAGGTTTACTCAAGTATTAAAAAAGTAATGACAAAAATGTTAAATATGTTCCACCCCTGACCTTTTAAAATAAGAAAAAAAAACCTGAGCTGAAATTGAAAAATAAAACAACGCTTGTTATATGGTGTATTTGTAAAAATTGCAGCATTACATATGCTCTTTTCTTACCTGTATGTATTCTCAGGTGAACTTTTAGGTGATGGGAGGTGCGGAAGGATTTGCCACAGTAGGGGCAGTCTTTCATGGCGGATCCCACACTCCTCTCTCTGTGCTGCGTTGCAGGAGGAGGAACCGCTCCTGGTGCCTTCGCCATCTCATCCCCAACATCTGAGAGAGACAAAGAGAGAAAGCGGGAAGGAAAAAACACCATGAGAGATGTAATTCAGTGAGTATTCAGTTTCACTTCAAACCAACCACATGCTACTCTGCTTTTCTTCCACTTGTTCATTTTTTTCCCGTCTTTCGTTCTTCTTTCAGACTTTTTTGCAGCACAAATCTGCTAACACCACACAAAGTCAAACACATCAATGGGTTCACGCGCGCCACTCTTTTTTTTATTTTTTTCTCCTGCCGCACTCTCCTCGGTCTGACAGAACGCTGACAGTTCAGAAGCTTTTCAGGTTGCTTTAGAGACGTCGCCCTGACGCCCTCCCCACGTACACACTCCAATTCTTCCATTTTATCCCTCCTATCATCATCTTTACCGGGTAGCATATGGCGGATTGTGTCAAAACGAACAATACAGGAAAGGAAACAGCTATGTCAGCAGTTGGTCTGTGCCTTCGTGTTGCGCCCTGGTTTTGACAGGTGACGTCGGCGGCGTGGCTGATAGGAGAGGGTGATAACGAAGGCCTCGCTCTGATTGAGCTGCTGTCACTACAATACTCTAAACGTGTCAAGATCAACAAGCCCCAGTTCGGAGATAATTAACCACGCTGAACCGAGTTATTACAGGAGATGCTGGAAGTTGGAACGATAGATTATGCTGAGGTATTAGCACATATATTTGCGCATATGTTCCAATTATTATGGAGCATTGTATCTCTTGCTGACATCTGTATTCAAGCAAAGGGCAGGGTTTTTGTAGCTGACCAGCCACATAAAAGTGCGAAGTGTAACGGCAAATCGTATAATTTGGTTTTCGGGCCGCAGTTTTCACATTGAAACTTGAACTACAAAGGTACTAATGGAAGTGCGGTAAAGTTTAAAAGGCCAGTTTTCCTCAGTTATGCTGCACCACCTGATATGTATGTGAGGAAAGAAACGGTCTAAATGGAGCAACCCACTTAGTTCCACACAATTTCTTCCCCCAATAATCTTTCCATTTTTTCATACTGTATTTTTTTCCGAACCCTTTTTAAAAAATCAAAGGAGATTTAAGAAGTTAAATGAGAAAGAGTGAAGTCAGCATTCTCTTCCACTCTTGTGACTGATCACGTGCCGGTGATTTGCTTCCCTCGCATTGCCTACACACATTACATTGTACTGCCTGCCCCATTTTTTGACCCAAACATACACACAATGATACAAACACCTACTCTGACCTAGTTCGAGTTCGTATCCTGATAAATTATAGTAGCTTTAGTGACAAGTGTGTGAGCCCATTTTGGGGGGGTGGAATAGTAGAAGGGAGGTCAATTCACATAAATATACGGAAAACTTTACAATTCAGTTGAAGTTGTAGCTGATTCTTAAAAACTTTGTTGTTCACATTTAAAATGAGCTTAAAAGAAACTGTGCAACACACACACAACCCACACACACACACACACACACATCCAGACGGTCCAACAGCGGTGTCTTTAATCAGCTGACTGCTTCCCGGCTTTTAATATGGCCGTTCCAATTACTGTAAAATTCATTCTGCGCCGTATAACCACAAATATTGACAGTTTATTGCACAACACATTTATGACATTTGAAGGTCACCCCATATATTACACTCCATCCTTCTGCCCAGGGTGTCTGGAACACAGAGATTCCCGATAACCCCCCACCTATAACTATTTTCTCTGTATTGATTTTCCATTTCACGTCCTTTTTATGCAAAGGGAGGAAAAAAAAAAAATCAGTAGAAGACACACAATATTAAAATGATTGTCACAAGCCAAGTAAAAGCTTCATATTTTAAATTGCTAATATGTACAAACAGTAAGTCTCAAGGGTGGGTTTTGTAGCTGCCGAAGCGCAGGAATCTTATTTTGTGCTGTGCTTTCGAGACGTTTACTGTCAATGTAATCAATTGTACTGGGGGAAAATGTAAATGAATGATTGATAATATATGATTAACTGGTTCGCAGGAAACTAGATTAGAATCCAATAGAATCAAACTGATCTGTGGTGCTCACTTGATAAGTAAAGGTTTAGTCTTATAGAAATGGTATTATTCTTTACTAATTAGATATCTGGAGAGTGCCGAGGTGTGAAGTGTGTATTATGCTCTTTACTGGGCCTACACTAATGTACTACAGCAAACTGAAACAAAGAGCTGGGATCAGACCAAGGGCCAGTGGCATGAGCCATCTGGGAGGAGGAGGAGTATCAGTCACTCACCCTGCTGTCTGTCTCATGTCTCACACACACACACACACACACACACACACACACACACACACACACAGAGACTCTCAAGCAGCTCATCAGCTACCACCAGGGTGTGTATGTGTTTACTGTATAAAAGGATATGGACTGTATGTTGATTTGCAACAGAGTGTGTGTGTGTGTGTGTGTGTGTGTGTGTGTGTGTGTGTGTCTCTGTATGTGTGCATACATCCTCTGGAGTCTCTCCAGATGGACCACACCCTGTTCCCATTAATGAAAAGAAAGACAACAAAAACAAAAGGCCCCCTCTCTCTCTTAATGTTACTTTCCCAATCACACTTGCCACACAAAATCAGGTTGTCATGTGGTTTTGATTGCTCTCATATCACTTTCCGGGAAATAAAAGAAAACAAAAAAAAAACAAAAAATCATAAAAACACAAGATGTCTCTTATCTCCATTACAATAATGTGTCACGTGTATCAGGCAAAGCCATTGACCTCTCTCTCTCTCTCTCTCTCTCTCTCTCTCTCTCTCTCTCTCTCTCTCTCTCTCTCTCTCTCTCTTACAGAAGGCAGTAAGAGAAAATGTTACCGAAAATGAAGACAGAGACAGATAGAAAGAGAGAGATTGAGAAAGAGAGAGCGAGAGCGAGAGAGAGGTAAATGTGATGACATCATTTGAAAGGCATTAGGCTTTTAAAAATGCACCCGGGGGGAGTTGATTTCCTTACGCCGGAGCAACACAACACCATCCGGCTGATGCACGCACTACACACTCTTTTTTGATTTGGACCGGTGCCATCTTTGTGAACGGGCTGGTTCAGGCGAGTTAATCAATTTGAGGTTTAGTTACACTGCTGAGGCTAGCATTCTAGCGGCTGCTTGAAAAGTAATCGGAACTCGCAGAATTTATTAACCAAACACCAATTATCATTAAAGACCACTGCATTATCTCTTACTTCTCAACTACCTGACAAGGACTACTTAATGAAATTTTACATTCAAGTTCTTTAAGCTCGCTGATTTACGGTGTTCCTTAAAGCGGGCTCAGGCCATGGGTCCCAGCTTAGGCAGATTTAATTTTTTTAGGTGTATGCCAGCGAATGCTTTATTGGTATCACAACAATGAAGTCTTTTGCCCAGAAAAAGCACTGCATTCGCATTGCCAGCGTTGGCTGTGAAAGGAGCAAACCAAACCCTGACCAGAGTGTCAATGAGGAAATAAATTCATAAAGCATAATGAGAATTTAAATGTAAAAAAAAAAAAAAGAAAACGAAAAAAAAAACATCCTAAATTCAAAAAAGTGTTTATCCCTGCTCTGTTTGTGAGATGAAACAGCCGCAAAATGTGTTACATATAAGGCATGTGGGTAAACAGGGGCACCAGATGTTCTTTGATGTTAATAATGGCATTTATTATTAATATTAATTAGACTGCATTCAGCAATACATTTGGGCCATTTCCAAGTCAATTAAGCAAAATGGCATTCGGGAGATGTTGAAACGACATTTTAAGGCAGGTGTTCAGCGGTCCCCTAATAAAACATTTTCGCAGCGACTGAAAAACAACCCATTTTCAGCAGATTTTCTTTTCTTTGTCTGCAGGAGAGTCGTGTTTTCTTGCTCCGAGCACAAGCATATTTTAAAAAAAGGCTTCGTTTTAGTCATCAACAGTTTTGCCCCCCGAAAAAACAGACATGTTTTTACGTTCTTGGTATGCCATTAAACACAGATTCAGATGTGTGATGATTCTTAAAAAAAAAAATTACAAAAAAAAACGCAAAAATTATGAAAATATAAAAAAAATAAAAAAGACGTTACTTTGTGTTCACTGCTGATTAAGTCTAAGGGGTAAGTGCAATCATTTTGACAGCTTAATTCTCGGGTATAATATAACCCTCATGGCCAAATCGGCATGATCCGGGCACCAAATGCCATACACATGGACGGTACACAGCTCTATGGCACATCAGCCTGAAAAACTAATTACTCAACACATGGTAGTGGAGTCACAGCAGGGAAAAGCTCTGCTGTCTATATACTTCTTATTGTATGTCTAAATAAAAACCTACACATTAACACATATAAAGGCAGACTAACAGAGATAGTTGTGATGCTCTACAGCCTATAATCTGACTTTAAAGAAGGGCTCTGCTGTACATGCTACTTGAAGCTAGCACCGATTTGGCAGGAAGGCCGATTTTTTTTTAAAGCTCGGTGAGGCTCGACCATACAATGGTACATTAACAATCTGTGCATTCATTTATCAGCCGATGCGTTTTTTGGACTGTGCGTTTATGGCGCAGTGCACTTTTCATCGCTGAAAATTAATGAACATGCCTCCCCTCGCAACAAACATGCACCTGTGCCGCCGCGATGCTAATCACAAACATTTATATTTATTAGCGACGGGCTGAGCGAAAGTGGGATTATAAAAGGAGGAGGGAAGACTGTCCTTTTTCTGCTCGCTGAACAGAACGGCACATTTCTCTTTTTTAGAGCGCATTTGTTCTGCCTGCTAGTGGAGGGGGTCAGGTGAAATTAAGCTTCAAGCATTCTGCCTTCGATTGCGAGGAATTAGAAATCATTTATGCCTTTACAAGCTCGACTGAATTCGCTCTATCAATAACGCCGCTTTCGATGCAGTTTAATAGGACACATAAAACACCATGCTTTGATATGAATCGTTATCTCTTTTTTCGCGCTGCACTCGGGAAACGACTCGCTTGCGCTTAAAACCTGCCCACGATGCCTCAAGGTCTTCATAACACACCCCCGTCCAAACAGCGTGAGTTGCACACCAGCACAACAACATGACATTGTCTCAGGAGGTCAGCGAGGTGAAAGTAGCAGAACCGTGCAAATGAGCCACATTGACAGCGCTCCTGACCACGGAGGACCCCCTCCATCCCTCCTTCCCTCCCTCCCTCTCTTCTTCTATCTCTCTCTCTTTCTTTGTACTGCTCTCTCTCTCTCTCCTGTACACGCTCCCTCCCTCCGCTAGTGACAGAAGGTGCGCCTCTCCCTCTTTAAAGGCGAAGCCTCTGCCGAGCTGGGGGAACAGGAATGGTGCCATAACTTTCCGGCTGGCACGCGCCCATCTTTGTTTTCTCCTCTCGAGTTGCTTTCAGGCTTCAAAGAGCAGCAAATTTATGAAAAAAAGAAAAAGCTACAAAAAAAAAAAGTAATAAACAAGTCTTGGAAAAAAAAAAGTGAAAAGCAGGGTTGCTGAGGAGGCAGTGAGGTCTCACTAACTGCATTATTCTGCAGAGTGATCAAAGCGTAAAGCACAGAAGGGAGGAACAGGAGACCACCGCTGGCCCCATGCAGGAACCAAGGGGCTTCACGGGATCAGGAACCTTCCTAGGTACGAGTGGGCACAGGAGGGCCCTGAGGGCGGGCATCTCATAAGGAGCTCTGCTTCAGTAAGACCGGCTGCCCTTAATAGTGGTAAATATTCATTGGGTGCTGAATGTTCTGGCAGGAAGGAAGTGTTTATCATTAGTGAAGCCTGAACAGATTCGGTCTGCGTTGAAGCGACGTGATTTCTATGGATCAGTCGTGCAAATCGGCTTCCTGATTTAATTCAACTAAATTAGAAAGTACATTTCTTATGTACATATCTGTGACCAGTTCTGGTGACATTAATAAACATTAACATGATACAAATGGAACAACGAATTCATCTGGTGCTGTGCCTTTAAAATTCTTTAAAGAGTCGACAGAAAAGAAAAGGAAAAAAAAAAAAAACACATTCTCGCCTGACATTGATTTCCTATTCATTTTTCTAGCCGGCCAAATCAACAAGTACAACAGGCAATCATAAAGCTGACTTACAGATCCATGTCCAAGGCACAGCTACAGCGCCCTTCTGAATCCATTACCTTCGCTGTAAAGCCATTAGCTTTCAAAAAGCATCACTCCTCTCCTTTCATTTCTTTAATGCGAATTAAAAGAATGCAGTGGTACTTGAAGAAAATTATCATAAAGGTTATGACCTGATGCACAACAGAATTATAAAACCAGACACCAAGACAGACTGTTTCTGTAACACTGATTTGATGAACACCTTAAAAAAAAATCTAACAACTTTTAAACCTTAAATATGTGGCCTAAATATCTTAAAAAATCTATAAAATCTCCTTTCGCACAGCATATCTAGTATGTGTTTTTTTTTTTTTTTTTTCCCTTGAGCCATGAGGGCCCATAAATTGTACAGCCAAGGACGTTTGCTGTTTTACTCATATATGCGCTTGTCCAGTGCCTCGGAAAAATGAAATAAAACGATTTATCATGCCAAACACAGCAGTATGAGCGTCTCCGAGTCAGATGGGGATATACGCTCATCTCTTACACTGCCTCTTTTCCTTATCCTCTATATTAGATATAATTTATTTAACCCGCGTTAATCTGACTGAAGTGTCTAATGAAAGTTTTGCGAAATGTTGAAAGGAGTAAAGTAGCTAAGAACAGCCTGGTAGGCGGATTTCTGAAAAGGGGTGATGATTGATAATAAAATGAAGCGCACGGTGCGAAAGCTGATAACAGCTACATAATCACGCGTGTGAAAGCATGTGTGTTGTTTGTGTATGTGTGAAACGCGGGTTCATTCGAGATTCGGTCCATTTTGCTACTGTAACAAAAACGCGTCTGCGGTGCATGTCACATTTACACATGTACACTCCTTCTCACTCGTAGCTAAAAAAAAATAGATCAGTGTGATGATTTATTTGTGTTGCAGCTCTCAGCCTCTTCCATACCCCCCACCATCCATCACAACCTTTCTGTTTCCTCCAATCTTCCTCCAACAACTTCCATTGCTTCCAGTTTGCTGTGCGTCACCCCTAACACATGTCTGTGAAAGAGCCCGCTCCTAGTTCCTCCACAGTCGGAATGTTAATTTGTTATGAAGGTCATTGACAGAGAGTAATAATCACCATTGGGGATCTAACAATTTGCCATTTCTGAACATTGCGGCGCAGATGACTCAACTATTAATAGACCCTCCGCACCCCCTTCCCCCATCTTAATATGACTAAAAACTATTGCCGTGATTCTACAGGCCAGAAAAGGCAGCCTTGTGTCTTTATTTCTCGTCGGCTTTATCTGTGTGGAGATATCTGACATTTGGAGCAAATTAATGTGAACCTAAGCCTGGTGAAAAGCATCGTATGACAGGATATTGAAAATTAAATCACATTTTTACATAGAGAAAGGGCTGACTTCTGCCCTATCGTCTGTTTTTTTCTCTCTCTTTTCTCCCTCCCTTGCTCTCTTTCTCCCCTCCTTCGTCTCTCACTCTCTCTGTAAAGGACTGTGTTTGTACAATACCACCAACATGCTGACACTTAAGCACGACCCAAGATTCCATTATATGGATCCGATGCGGAGAAATGTTTACAACTAAACAATAACAGTTTATTTCAAAACTCATTTACCGCCGGCCTCGCTGTTGCCAGCGCATTCAGACATATGTGTCGGAATTTGTCGGGCGAACAAAATAATTCTGGCCGAAGCTATTTTTATCAGGCACCCAGCATTTGTTCGTTTTAAACGATCAGCATTTATGGAACGCAGCGAGCAAGTCGAATCCTTTATCTACACAGCCTCAACATCTCAAGACTAATTACAAATTAATCTGAATCTGTATATCTGCACTAAGAGGGCAATAACTCAGCACGCTAAGATCTATCTCTTATATATTTATAAATATCCTCACATGGCGGCATTGGAAAGGGATGATCGTGACATAATTGCCTCCTCGTCTATACCCATGCAGGGACATCAAGGCCAGAGATTGCAAATATTAATAACTGATCATTAAGCTCGATAAGTGTGTGTGAGCTCAAGTTGTAGATTCCATTACGGCTGATCCTGGGGGCCGAGGAGCAGCATGCGAAGGTCACATGTGTCATAACCAACTCTGTGTTTTTCCCTATGGATGAAACTGAACCATGGAGTTTGATGGTGTATTGGATCGTTGGATTGGATCATGTCAGATAAAAAAATATTAATAATAATCCTGGAGGACAATCAAGAACTCCATAGAACATCGTAGTGGTCTTTTGAATTTGATTGAAAACATAAAAGTGTAAATTTAATTCACAACAGCACAGATTAAATTGGTGTCTACATACAAAAAACAAGATTATTTTCCCAGTCAGCTGATCACGCACCTGTGATACCCCCGTCACCCATACATGTCTGCTTTGTCTGACCCCCCCTGCTTTGCCCAGGGTCTGGCGTGCTCTTACACTGCGGTGAACCTCTGGGCACCTTGACTGCTGTTAACTGCTTGTGGCACGAGCGAAGGAAATGGGTCATTAAATGAAACGAGCCAGGGCCAACCTCCCAGACTCCCAGAGCTGTTTCCAATCAGATAGCTTCCTTTAGCAGGAGCCAAAGTCTCACACAGCATTAGCGTCATTAAAGGGCCCTACATGCTCTCTCTCTCTCTCTCTCTCTCTCTCTCTCTCTCTCTCTGTCTTCATGTCTCTCTTATTTTTTCTCTCTGTCTCACTGCTCCTGCTAATGTAAGCTGCACTGTGAATCGCAATGATTGAGTTTTTGATGCGGGGGAGAAAAAGTGCAGGCATCTTTCGTCAAGGTAAATACTTCCGAAAAATGCCGTCCATAGCAAAGAGGTGCCACAGCGTGTCAGACACTCACTTGACAGTCCTTCATCTCTCTCTCTCTCTTTCTTACTCTTTCTGTCTTTCTCTCTGTCTCGTTTTGTCTCAGACTGACTATCAGTCTTCGTTCTTAACATCCCCTTTTCCACACACAAAGTCTTCCTGGAAATGAGTGTGTGCGTGTATTTGTGTATACGTGCGGCAAGGCTTTCTGACAAGGCCCTATATTTATACAACTGAAAATAGAATGAGTCCTTGCTGCCAATCAAAGCGCAAAATATGTACAGGAGAAACACATTATCACAGACGTCGAAACTCGCTCGCACTTGTTGCCTCCGTGTCTGTATATCCCTCCTTTCTCTTTCATTTTCGGAGAGTGATAAATGAACCGTGCACGATTCTCACACCTGTCCTAGCATCCTTTCCTCACTGCCACGATAAGGGATTTCATTAACGGCAGAACGTTTGGGCTGAGGGAAACATAATTGCTTGGCTGTTGTTGTTGCCTCTACCGACACCCTAATTTCCTCCTTTCCTTACTCTTGACTGTTAAGTGATCATTATATCAAGAAGCGAACAAGAGCAAGGTTAAAATATCTACATGTGTTCAAAACTTGGGATTTTGTAGCGTCAAAAGGAACGGAATTGGGACCAGTCTAAAAAAGGCAGAAAGGACAATAGAAAAAAGGATGTAGAAAGGGGTAATAGAATGACAGTGAAAGTGAGAGATAAGATCAATCGGGAAAGATCACAGCATTCTGTAATGATTTAAGCGCTCAGACCGTTCCCCCTAATAGTCCTTGATGGATAACTGTATAAAAAAGATACATAATTTTTGACTTGCCATTTACACAGCATTGCACCTGAAAGCCGGCTGGAATAATAGACAGTTTAAAATGTCAGGGAACTAACTAAGAAAGAGAGACGGATCGGCCAGCAGAATCTTAATTAGGAAAGCCAGCTAATGGTCCTGGCAGCTCAAGAGGCAGGAAAGAGAGAGTGAGATAGAAAAAGAAAAAGAAAAAAAAGAAGAGTGGTTAGAGAAAGGAAGTGCTCTTCTGAAATACACAACACTTCCCAGAAATACTTTGGACCAATTAGCTTAGGCCTCTTCTACGCATTTCTAGTTCTTTTTCCTCCCTCTCTCTATTCTTTCACTCATTTATTTATTTTTTTATTTTTTATTTTTTCCAAAAGGCTGACCAGTCACATTGCAAATATATATCTAGTTGTGAACCCCATCAAGAATACACTCTGTCTGGAAATGCATGTATAGGATTTACCTATCTATCCCAGAGCAGACCTGCGTGTTGAGCGCAAGCCAGAAGCGCATGATTGTGTTAATTAATCTGCCATTGTGAGCAGAGGGAACAGCTGCAGTGGCTCTCGTGGCTGCGTTGTCAAAGCAAAACAATGCTGTGTTAAGCTTCCCCTGCTGAATCTTCCCATTACAAAGCAGCTCCAATACAGGGGCTAAATTCATAAAACCCACAGATCAATTTTTACCAGTGCTAATGTCTGACCTTTAAAGGGAAAGGGGTTTATACATGCTTCATTCCCTGCTTGAAATATGGTCAGATATGTGACACCTCGAATTTAAGCCAACACCTTGGGCTTCGAAAACAGAAAGATTGGGAAAGGAGCAAAGATGTGGGGTGTGGGGCCATACCAAGCGAGAGATAGAGAAAGAGAGAAAGAAAGAGAGAGAAAAGGAGAGATAGAGAGGAAGGTGGGAGCCAAAAAGGTCTAATTTCTTAAACAGAGACAAACAGAAGAGCACCAGGATTCACCAGCTGGGCGCTGGTATTTTAAAACAATACGTCTAATGCGATTAGGAGGCAGCCATCGATCTCTGTTATGTGGATTTAATTTACGAAGGAAAGAAAGGCGAGAGAAGACGGGGAGGGGTTTGCAGGGAAAAAAATAACATTTCCGTGACAGTTTCAGATGCATCCCTAAAACGTGATCGAATGCATAAGGTGTAAAATGGAAAGGTGATGATGGTGAAACGCAAAGGCCATACAAACTAAAGTGTGTGTTATAAAGAAGAAGAAATCAGAAGAAAGCAAAGAAAGTGGAGCTTTGTAGATCATGTTGTGCTTTTCTTTAAAAGATTTCGATGTGTGTGTGTGTGTGTGTGTGTGTGTGTGTGTGCAGGCTTACAGAGGACTTTGTGCACTATTTCTATCAGGGAGTTGAACAGGGTTGGACCAACACTCAGAGTTGGAGGGAAAGATTGTATGGAGATTCTCTGGAAAAGCCATAGGGGGGAAAGATGCCGCTTTCTAGTGCACTGGTTTCCAGAGAGACAGTGATGCGTCTCGAGAAACTCATGCGGCTCCCTGGACCTCGACCCACTCACTGCAGTGGGAGACCGTCTGTTTAGGCGAAGCCCCTCCAAAAAGCCCACCAAGTGTGCCAAGCATTTAAAGGGAAGTAAAAAAAATAAAAAAAACACGCTCCCTAAGGCTGATTCAAAGTGCTGCTTTCTGTTTAACCAACATCACCTCGAGTTGAGAAAGAGGACACTGCATGGCAGGAACGAGAACCTTTTCCAAAACGCACATTCGAATCGTATGATGGTTAGCAGCTAAAAACGTCGGAATCGAGCCTCTTTAATACAGATTTAGCGACAGGAGTCGTATAAAGCCACGGAAGTAAGAAGCTTTGCTTAATTTATCGAAGTTGGAAACAGTAGCCAAAGAATACTCTCCTGTGCTGCTGCTCGTGTGTGTGTGTGTGTGTGTGTGTGTGTGTGTGTGTGTGTGTGTATTTGTGTATATGTGTGTATATGTGTGTGTGGCAGAGACAAGCTGAAGGAGGATTTTCTGAAAGCTTGCAGATGGAGAACGATGCCATGGTGTGAACACACGTCTCCAAAGTGTCGCTTGCTCGCCCATCTCACCTGTCCGCCAGGCAGCGTCACAGTGAGCCGTCAGATGCTCCACTTACCGCTACAGTAAGCATGAGATAAGAAAAATCAGACTGTTCGCGCACGTTTTCGTCGCCACACCGAACGTTTGGGATGTTTCGGAATATGACCGGTAACCTTTCGCCAGGGAATCGTTGCTGTGTGTTCTGCTGGATTATCATGATGAGACCATACTGTTTTACATCATTCACGTACTGTAACAGGTTTTCAGCTCCAGATCAGTCAGTCAGAGACATTTGGAATCAGGATATGTTGACTTAAGATCTGTGCCTACACCAACTTTTTTTTTTTTTCGTGTCTAACCATGCCGAGCCTTGTGGGGAGTAAAAATAAACTTTATCGAAATAGATCCTCATTGACATGGTGCCATGTTCAGACTGTGAGCAGCTTGTGCCTCATAAACATAATTCCGAAACGTCCTCCAAACTTCTTTTTTCCTTCGTCTCTCGAAAGTTCAAGTTTGTTCCTTTTTCATCCCTACTTCGCCTGCGCTCTTCATGACAAGCATTAGCAGAAAAAAAACAACTACCAGAACCATAAAGGTAAAATCCCAGCTGATTCTTCTGTGAAGCAAGGGCTGTAGCAAGGGCCACGAGGAAAGCAGCTTTGATGATCTTTCCTGAATCCTCAACCCTGTGTCTAATGGGAAATACCTGTTCCTGGCAGGGGGAAGTGCTTCAGCAGCACGATTACACCTCACCTGCAGCCAGAGCCAGGAGAGAGGTGGCATTTAGGCGCTCGGTCCCCAGCGAGGGGCTCACGGAGCTCAGCCGTGGTTTTAGCCACGTTGAGGGAGCGGGATGAGCCGTAGCACTAAACCCCCACTAAACCTAATGCCTCCAGGGAGGAGAGCAAAAACTTCTCATAGGCTTGCTGCTAAAACACCCAAAACACTACAATAATGGCCCTTGGGTACAATCAACAAAATGTCAGGGCCTTCAGAAAATAAAAAAAGTTGCATCAGAGTTGATTTCTTACTAATATATTAAAGCACAATGGGCCTTAGGGAGAATAATTTAATAATTTAAAAGCGTATGCTTTATTAGGATTAAAATGACCCATTTTTTAAATTGAAACAATACTAATTATGAGTTTCCAAATTTAAAAATATTTTTTTTTTTTTTTTTTTTTTTTACTTTATCATTTTTTTTTTTTCAGAGCTGTTTCTCAAAAGCGCTGAAGCAAAAATTTGATTGTTGAATCGTAAATCTTTCTTTCCCTCTCCCCGGTACAATCAGTAGACATAATATTTTTTGGAGAAATGGCCTTTATTATTTAACCAATAGAAATGTTTTCGACAGCTCGCAGGTCCTCTGACATATTTCTATATTTGACACCTTTTATTCTGTTTGCTTCAACACGTGGCAGTAAAACTTGCATTATTGGTGGCTGAGATGACGATCAAATATGCAACATATTGAAAAAGGAGATTCAAAATAGTATTGAATAGAGATATCCACTCAGGGTCAAAGGGATTCCCTCAGGATCTCCTCGGCGTAACGGAAAGAGGATGAGGTTTATTTCAAACGGATATGAAATCCTTGAGAATACGAGTATGAATCAGTGTTGCAACCTTCTTTCCTCACACAGCAAACCTATACGACTCACTCCCATATGAGACATGCGTGACATTTAAAGAGCCAGGGAGAAGTTAACCTCGTCACCTCGACTCCTGTATCGCTGTTTCTGGTTTACTGCTCAGAAAAAAGAGGAGGAAGGATGTTCCTTGGTCACAATAGAGAGCGAATAAAACTGGTCATAAAGCTGAATGATGGTTGTTTTATCCAGTTTTGTAGAAGTGAAGGTTAAAAATAATCATACTACTTATTAGTGGTAAGTACTCTAACCATTTGTTTGGCATGCATTGAAACAAGGAATGTTCCAGGGGGACACAGTTCATACAGTGTGCTTAAATAATTACATATGTGTTATCTTAATGATGCCCACACATTCAGTTAGGGTATGTAAAGAGGAAGCCAGAGCACAGCTGTAAGATTTTGCACTGTTCTTTAGTTGCTCTGCTGTGAATTAAGTCTGTTTGCTATTTTGTAAACACGCTCGCTAACAGCTCTTTTCACATGAAAGTTAAAGTCAAATAACATATGCTATTAACAACAACAATAGGTGTTAACCGACTAAATTGCAATTGCGCTAGATCTTATACAAACAAACACCAAGCTTTGTTACCAAGACAACTGAAACAATGCGATTCCCGTGGCGCTGTCGGCGCTGCCACTTCTTGCTGCCGATGTGTGAAGAACTGTAACAGGCATAGTGTGAGATTTAAAGCAAAAAAAAAAAAATCCTTACTGCTACAGTAATGTAGTGCATTTAACAGATTAAAGGGAAAAAAAAACACATCCTGAGGGGCAATCAAAATATTTTATTATGAACTGGAAACGATTGAACTTCGCTTCACCTCTTTCTTTCTTTCTTTCTTTCTTTCTTTCTTGCTTTCTTTCTTTCTTTCTTTCTTTCTTTCTTTCTTTCTTTCTCTTGTTGCATTCCAGTGTAGCAAAATGAATTCAACTCCAAACCTAATTAATCCACAAAGGTTTCATGTCTTAATCCCCAAAGTCAAGGGGGTTACTGTCCTCACAAATGAGGTCAGTGTTTCTCCCAGTGGAAATATGGGAACAGCAGTGCAACTGAGAGAGACAGAAAGATTTCTTTTCCTCTTCAATACAGTGGAGATGCCTGCAGAGGTTGACACAGGGCAAGCAAATAGTGTAGCTGGATCTTAGCTGCTCCACTTTTTTAAATGTGGAGCGAAAAACAAAACTCTGGACCATAGGATGAGAATGTGGAAAGATAGAATGACATGACTGATGAGTGTTACCACTCAACCTTCGTAACCTCCCCTGTCAGAATCCTTGTTTCCACGGTAATCGTCACCAGGGCAGATTTCTCCAACTTGGACGCTAAGAACTCTTGTGTGACACATTGATGACAGTGATAGATTTGTCATCTTTCTAACACAACACACTCGAGCCCACTCTGTAGCTGCACTGCTGCATGTGTAGCCTTGCCAATGGATGAGAGATGAGCTATATGACCCTTGGAGGCTTTACCAAAGCCTGAGGGAACGATCTAGGAAATAACCAAGAATCGTTGACCTCCTACAAAGCGAGGCCAGCCAATGAGATTTCAAACTCCAAATGGCAGGCAACAGGCATATGAAGGGTGAGCGCGGCAAAGCCGACTCAACAGCTTGGAGAAATCTGCCATCCATCGCTATGTACAGTAGCATAAACCCGGGGTAAAAGGAAAAAAAGACAGAACATACTGTAAAGGCAGCGTTTCAAATTGGCAAAAAAGACAGACCACCACAAACAGAACAAAGAGCTTCTTTTCTACCCACACTAAGTGGAGGCTCCGTATGAACCCAACATACCACACAGTCTCATTAGCAAGAGCGCCGCTGTTTATGATTACCCATAATTACCAGCACTCGAATGAGACCTAAGAAGAAGAAAAAAAAAGAACATAAGAGGAAGGAGAGGAAAAGAAAATAAAAAGAGAAAAAGAAACAGGGCAGATAGACGAAGAAAAAAAAACTAACACAACTCTAATCTGTAAAGGATTTTTTTTTCCCTCATTTTTTTCAAGTTCATTTATGAGGTAAAAATGGAAAAGGTTAACATTGTCCTGACTTCCTCTGCACTCGCCACTTTACGGCGGGATTTCAAACCTGCAACTGTTTTTTTCTTTTTTTTTCTCATACACAAAGTACGAATCAGCTGTCAAAGTCGGTGCTTGTTGATTTTTATCAGACAGGTTATTACATTTTGAGAATGGGACAATTCAAAAGCCCTCGATCGTTCCGTAACTTTGCCTCGGGGTGCCGATGCGACATGATGGAATGTGAAATAGGAAGACAAAGAGCACACGTGCAGACTGTTAGAAAGCGAACGACAGTCATGCATAGTCATGTTCAACTGCTCTGCATTGATTTCTAATTTCCTGAAAATAAAATATGCTTTAAACTATATCATACTAAACAGAGCTGGGTTAGAAAAAAATGACACTCTATGCTATGACTCTATGACACTCTTGTTTCCTAGGATATCATTAATGATGCATCATTATTTAATGACAGGACACAGAACTGCTACCTGAGAAAGAAAGAGAGAGAGAGAAAGGGAGAGGGAGAGAGCGCTCATATTCTTCTTTTAAATCACAGAGGATGTACAGAGGAGAAAAAAGATTTAAAGGAGAAAAAAAAACACAATTGTTTATTGATTTTATAATAGGCTTAGTGCCAGAGAAATAAAGAGGAGGTCAACAAGCGAGCCCCAGCATGAAGCAATAGCGTGACAAACACGAGCTTACATGCAGGTAACAAGGCCGAGTGTCAGAATTCTGAGAATACAAGAGCCTTGTTTCCACTATTAACCACGAAAATAGCACAGGACTAGTCACTTCTGTTTGTTCTGTTTCGTGAAAAACATTCATTTAATCATTTAAGGCTTTCCGTTTCAAGCAGGGCAGTTTACAAGACAGGGAAATATATGCATTATATTTTTATCATTGTTAAAATTATTATTATTATTATAGTAGTTGTAATAGTAGTAAGATTACTGTTATATAATAATCATTAAAAATAATAATAAATAATAAAAATTTTGTTTTATAGTAATTGAGCACATTTTGGATTTTTTGTTATCACACTAAATCACTTTAATCACTTTAATTTGTACCGTCAATATCTGCCATACGCATCCGTCCACGTCTAGATTCATGTATATACATATATTTTCTATAGTTTATACTTTTTTATTTATCTACTTTATGCTTTATCCTTATATTCAATCCCTTTTTTTATGCTTAAATGTTGGACAGTCGTAAAAATCATTTCACTACTACTATTAATAATAATAATAATAATAATAATAATAATAATAATAATAATAATAATAATAATAATAATAGTAATAATAATAATAAAAGTAACAGTAATAGTAATAAAATGTAAAATGCAATGACAATAGTAATACTAATAATAATAATTGTTTAAATAATAAACAGCTTTTGCTGTTGTTGCTGTATAGTAGCTTAGCGTATTATCACTTTAATTATTCAATAATTAATAATGTGATAGAAATAATAATAATAATAATTATTATGATTTTTTTGAATAATTTAAATAATTAAATAATAATTCAGGTGAAATGTATTTATTTATTTGTTAATTTATTATGCAGGTTTGTTTTTTGGTCATTTGCTCAAACGGTGTTTTTCGTGACAGAATGACTTAAAATAAAGAAGTAAAAACTGCTCAACTGGTCAGTATGCCATGACATACTGTAGCTGTTAACTTTCCCTGCCAGCATGAGCAGAGTGAAAACTTCACAATTTAACTTCGCATTTATTCATGGGTAGATCTGCATTGCTATCAGCTACAATTCAAATTAAGTAGAACATATTCAAATGATCTCCCATCTCTTCAATTAATGACTCAATTTCACCATCAGTCATCTTTGATTTGATCAACAAAACGAATGAAAAATATCAGGTGAGCGACCCCTTGCTCTCTCTCTCTCTCTCTCTCTCTCTCTCTCTCTCTCTCATTCTCTCTTAGCAAATCACCCTGAGGATCTAAAGCCTGGGTGCAGACGGAGACGCAGTGATGCTGAAGATTTCTGTCTCTGTGTGAGAGAGGAAGAGAGTAAGGATCAGTGTGTATGTGTATGGCCTGATATATGGATGATAACACTAATTAGCTCATTTTGTTTGGGGCACAACACTCATTAAAAACCCAGTGGGGCCATTAACGCTACCGTCCCTCCAAAACACTGCAACCGCCATATTAATCTCGCAAGCTCCTACTTCTAATGGCTACTGCTTCAGGTTGGGTTGAGAAAAAAAGATTTGTGGATTCGGAATTTATCTCATTCCGAGTCATTTTTACATAGAATCGCGAGGTATACACTCATTTCTTTCTCTCTTACCAATTACCCAGTATACCTCCTGCTCAGGGCTATGCTCACTGATGGTGCATGGGAAAAAAAAAAAAAAAAAAAAATGAGGATTCACGCACGCTGAGTTTGACAGTGTTTTCAGCATTACGTGGTAATGTACCCATAATACCACTGCTTCACCGAGGCTTGCAATGCCATAAGGCAGCACTTACAGTCAGGCAGTTGAAGCTGATAGCACAGGCCTGGTAGGATTAACTTGGGAAAAATAGCATCCTGTTAATAGACGAAACATGGAAGCCTTACTCTCAAGGGCTGGGTATATCAAATCTTCAATGTGGCTGCTTTTCCTCGCCATTTTTTAAGCATTGCAACCTGTTCTGGGATTTACATTCAGCTGCGGTTAGAAAGCGGACGTGGTACCTAGCACTACATGGCAGGTATCCATGGAATCACAGAGGATCCTGGAAATCACAGAGCAGCTCCTTACCCCAAACAGAAACACACTCGCCCATTTTAAGCAGCTTGAGAACATGGCGAAATAGCATGCGATCTGAATCCAGCTGGGTTCCCAGTCTTCCACATCCCAGTTTCGGATGGAGGAGGGTGAAAAGGCTAATATTCTCCATCTCTGAGCTGGATATTAACAGTGTTGATGAGATATATGAGTTTGCCATTTGCCCACGGAGCGGTGATGCTCCGGCAGAACTCGGTACCATATGGCTGGTGAGAGATTTCCTCCCTCTCTTCCTCCTATCTGAGCCTGACAGCTGGATGCCTGCTAACAGGGGACGAGGAGCTTGGCAGCTGCGAGCTGAGAGCATAGCTTTGATGCAACGCAAACTTTCTACAGGTAGGTGAGGGGAGGGTGAGACGTATAGCCAGCAAACAGGGAAAGGTGTGAGTGGGAAGAGGAACAGGGAGAGAATGGGGAGGAGAGAAAATGCTACTGGGAGCACATTAAAACGTACAGCTGGCGAGTACAAAAGTGAGGGGGCTTTTTTTTTCTTCTCGAATTCTTTTTTTCTTTCTTTCTTTTGAGTCAAAAGAACCTTTCATCATCTAAAAAACAGCTTCTTTTTGGATACAATGATGCAAGTACGATGATGTTTTGTAGAGTAAGAATAAAACAGTGCATCTCACTTTTTTGGCGTTTTAATCAATGTAGAAAAGAGACAGCATCTGGTGAAACGTGGTATTTCACATGGCAATTGAGCCGTAGAAGAAAATCGAAAAGTTTAAAGGTAGGGGGAAAAAAATTTAAATAAACTGCCTGTTGGGTTTAAGTGGCCTTGTGCGTAGGGAGTAAATAACTCATCCACTGATGAGCTCCATAGCTTTCCATTGGGGCAGCTTATCAGCCCTCCCCTGTGCAAGAGGGGGAGGAGAAGCCCAGAGACACTGCAGTGTCCTACACTCCAGATCAAATAATTCACCTCTTATTAATCAAAAACCAGCCACTCAAACACGCAGGAGGTAGTAATGTTCACATGGCCACTTCCTATCACTGTCAGCAACAATAAACAACGCGGCTGTACGCCTGAGTTGCTGAAAAGGGCAAGAGATCCTTATTGGAGCGTTACACAAACCAAAATGTCTGCGGTGGAAATGATAAATGCCAATAGTACACATAACGAGTAAAGCAACTTCCTAACTGACTGGTAAAGATCAAGGAGGGTGAAGGAGATAGAAGACAGGGAGCTAAAGGTTACATAACGAGAGCAGGCTTTCCTGTAACATTCCGCACATACACGGCAGTACTGTATTTAAACATGAATTCATTATTCAAAATAAAAAAAAGTGTTCTACACATACAAATAAAAACTTTAATAAGATTCACTCTTTCATGTCTTCTTTGTTTGCTGGTTTTTGGTTTAGAAATTCTTGCCAGAGAGCTTCGCAGGAATAGAGGTGTGCATCAGGACTGGAATCCCATAAAAAAAAACCATTGAAAGGAGCCAGAATACACAGATCAGGCAGGCAGTGCTGCCATTTCTACCTTTGGAGGTATTTTCTAAGGGCAAAGTGGAAAAATAACATTTAGACAATTTCCACATAATGTTTAAATCTAAACGCAGATACATATTTCTAACAGTAAACAAATACAGGTCTCATAGAGCTCACAGATCTCATAGCACCTTGAACTCTTTATCCTCATGGGTGGTGAAATGGCATCCCAGCACATGATACCACTTGTAACAGCCACAGCATGCTTGAGGAGATGAACAGAGAATAAAACACCATGTTCTGTATCATTCCTACCGACTACACTTCATACCTGGATAATGATAAGGAAACTAGTATAATAGTCTAACAAGCAAGTTCGTATGGTTCTATGTTTTACGAAATAATTATATCTGTATATCTATTTCTTAACTACCCTAGACCCAAGTTTCATCCTCTAGTTGACTGTACACCATAAAACACTGTCTGCGTCATGTACTGTGAGCAAAACTGAAAATATAATTCCACCCGTCCACTATGTGTTCATCTACCTCTTTGTGTCTGTGCTGAGTTTGCCCTGTCTTACCCCCATCTGCCAGAGGAGGGATCTACAGGGGGAAAAAGATTTGCCCAAGCAGAGCGCTATGGCATCCCAGCTCTTTATTTCCCCCAGTCACATTACCATCCGAAGTTTTTCGCCTCCATAATCTAAACGTTCGGCTCCAAGAACCGTATGAATGATTTTTTAATTCTCTCCCAGCACTCTGTTTCACAGCACTCCTCTCCTTCTGTCTCTCCATGCTCTCTCCCTTCTTTTGCCCACCTCCCTTCTTCCCAACCAGCCGTTTCGCTCACATTTCAAAGTAGCACCTAGGCCACGGTTTGTGAGATCTGACCCTCGTTCACTCCTCATCACCCATCATGCCCTCTCCAACCATCCCTGAATTTCCATCTCACTCTATCATGCACAGTTCTGCTCTCCCGCTCTCTCTCTCTCTCTCGCTCTCTCTGCTGCCAGTCCTCCCTCCCTCCTTTTCTCCCTCTCTCTCCCTCTCTCTCCAGGCCCCCTGTTGCTGCCTGCTACCCTGAGCTGTGGTGTCGAGTTTGGCTAGAGTCGAGAGGAGCAGCTGGGCCAGGCTAACGGGGAATGATAATGACCTCAGAAATCTGCTCCTCGCTCCACAACAATAGGGTGCTCAGTCTAGTGGAAAATTGTGTTCATCAGCTAGCTCTGCTCTCTTACTAATTGACATTGCCAAATATTTTAAGAACAATTGGAATGCATGGCCGCAAAGAAATGAAGATCTTAATCCGTAGACTCTCCCCCCACCCTTTCTTTCTCCTGACCATTCGAGAACCCTCTGTCTCCTTTATTTCCTTTTGATTAAAAAATAAATATCGCAAAAAATATAAGAACATGCAAACTTTTCGTGTCATTATCTGCCTCATGTCAGTGTTGTGATGCTGACACAAAAGGCTTTTTCATGTGGCCTGTCAATGGTGTTAGGAGAGAGAGAAAGGGGAAAAAAGGGAATGAGAGAGTGGAAAAAAGGACAGAGATACTCATCAGGGCATGATGAATGCCCTCCACCCCCCACCACAAAACCCTGTCCTGTGCTATCCAACACAGCATGGCTGTGGGAGAAAAGGCAATCTGTGACAAGTGTATCTGTCTCGAAATACTAATCCATATAACGTTTGTTTTGTTTGGTTGGTTTTTTTATAATGAGCAAAAAAAAGACAGAGAGAAAGTTAAAGAGAGTGAAGAAGAAGAGACTTACTGTAGAAAGACTAGGGGAGGGGGTAAAAGTAAGGGAGGGAGGGGAGGCTAAAGGAAGATTCTTCTGTCATGGTATCATATGCCTGGTCCTCCATTTTTAATGAGACAAAGGTCAATGTATTCACTTGCTCTTTCACACGAAAGGCACCCCAATCATGCCCAAGTTAACTTGTTCAAACAAAGCAGCCTCCTACCCGGATCCACTGTTTGTATGCGTTGGTTTTTTGAGAGACACGAAAAGACAGGAGAAATAGAGAGAGAGAGCGAGAGAGAAAGAGAGCGAGAGAGAGAGAGACTCATTCCAGAGGAATTCGGCTCTGATGGAGTCAGACAGCTGTCACCCTCCCGCTCTCCAGTCAACATTCCCATCACAGGCACAAAAAACAGCGTGCCATCCTGCCATTCAGCAAATAGTTTCAACTTTCGTGAAAGGGAACTCAGCGTCAATAACAAGGCTCTGGCTCTCCAGCGGACTGAGTGACCAAAAGACTCGCCTGAACCCTTCCACCGAGCCAAGCACGGCTCCCCGTATCACACAGGGTTAACACAGCACAAGATCACAATTTCCCAATTAAAGCAATGACACCTTCCAAGCCTGCTGAAGAGATGTCATACTGATGCATTTAAAATATTAATATTCAAACAGGCTGCCTACCCCAGCACAGCATCCTTCTGTTACGGAAAGATAAATATTATGTTTTAATTATAAAAACATAAAACAGAAATGGAGAGAGTGATGAAAAAAGCCCGTCCTTGCCAAGGAGGCTTGTACAGGAGAAAGGTAAGCAATGTTTTGGCAAAGACATGGAATTAAAATCTGGTTGGTATACTGCATGCAGTTTACTTTCTCCAACCTGTTCTCTTTCCTTCCCTTTCTCTCTCTCTCTCTCTCTCTCTCTCTCTCTCTCTCTCTCTCTCTCCCACTACATTGCTCTGTGTTGTCTCCATAACCAAGCAGGGAATCCTAACAGGATCATTAAGACATAAAACAGACTGATAAATGTTTCATAAGGACTGCCCGGTGACAGCCTCAAAGGAGTACGGGCATTACAGAGAGACAACACGCTCAGCCTTGCTTTTATATACACTTTGGAATACAATTGGAAATTTAAATATATTGAAAAAAAAATGCTAATTCCCACCATGGGTAATATTTACAAATTAAGTCTAAAAAGAGAGTATAAGAAAGGATAAGAAAGAAATATAGAAAGAAAAGTAGGCATGCGAGAGATAGAAACCAAATGAGCTACTGAGGGGGAAATAAATTGGCCTTTTATATTGTTCAAGCATGCACAAAAATACTAAGCCTACATTTATCCAAGGCGTGTCAATCAGGCAAGCATTCAGACAATTAATGCGCTGAATGGGGCTTTTATCATTTAAGGACACCAGAGCCCTGACCTACTGTACTGAAATACGCCAGCATAATGAACTCGCCTCACACATTATGACATCTTTTCACTTTTTTTGTGAGCTACCACTAAAAAAAAGAAAAAAAGAAACAAGACAGACTGAGGCTGGTAAAGAAAAAATGAGTGATTTATATTCGTGCTTGAAGAAAAAATAAAAACATGAAGAATATAAGCAGACGGAATAATAATGAAAAGAATTCGGGATATGAAACATCTTCAAAAGTAAAATATATAGTAAGTGATAAAGTACCAATTGAGTGCCAATGGAGGATTAATACATATCATATAAATATATATATAAATATAATATAAAATAATATAATATAATTCAATAAAAAATTATGTAATATAATATAATATAATATAATATAATATAATATAATATAGAACACTTATAATACTAAATTCATAACAATAACAATAAATGTAAATATAGAAATCTTAAGGGAATTTGAAACTCTGGACGTTAGCGCACAGTAAAAAAGAAAACATAGGAAACATTTGTTTGAAAAGTCTGAACAAATGAAAGCAAGAACATTTTGGTTTTATTTGGACTTTAATTACGCAGCAATTACATTGTAACAGTAATTCTGCATGTGTAATTACCCCTATTGTAACTGCATAATTAGATGAATATCCATGCTTTATAACCTAAGGCATCCGTTGGCAAAATCCAATTTCGATTTGTATGGCGCAAGCGCTCCACCGTCATGTTGGACAGCACTGAGGACCAAGGGATATGTAATGTAATCCTCGTTTGTGTTAAAATGCTCTTTATCCCTTAAGATTTTCAGGAGGAGGAAAAAAATTATAAAAGGGTGTTTATGGCTATTTGAAAAGACCAGGAGAAGGAAAAATGGGACACAAGATTGAATATGCAGGTAATAGGAGATTACCTTTGTGTGAGTTAAGGCCTCTTTTTACAATTAGATTGATGATGATGATAAAGTTTAAAAAAAAACTTTTGAATGAATAGAGGAATATTAGCATGTCGTCAAAGAAAAAAGTCTAGCTGACCCTCAACCCCGGCAGCCTTTTGATAACAACACTGACCTCTTCCTTTTCATTCACGCTTTTGTGTGCATTCAGATGGAATCAGTGTATTTGGAGATCTGGCTTTGACACCCCTGCCTTACATAGCATTACTTCAGGTTTCAATAGTGCCTGTTGTGGCATTCAGAATAAACTGCTGTTTAAGGCAATCTTTGCCTCGCTCTTTCTGTCTCTCCATGCTGTCGCTCAAAGGCCTTCCATAATGAATTCAGAAACACTATCAAAAGTGGAGCCCCCCTTGTTTATAGAGCCCAATTCCGAGTAAAGAATCTGAAATAACAATGGATTCCTTCCTCAGTCAAACCAATCTTGTAATAGTAATAAGAAATGAAAGAGGAGATGGGAGGAAAAAAAATGTAATAAAGGAAAAGATAGAGCAGACGTAAAAAGGGCTAGAGATTCCATTGAATAAGAAGCATACATTTAGGGTTGATTATTGAGAGGGAGAGGAGAAAGGTCCTTAAAGGACGTTTCTGAGGCAACTCTCTCTCTCTCTATCTCTAAACAAGTGTAGTGTTAAAGACAAAAGCGATTGTGTCGACCTTCTTTCACAGTTGAGATGTTATTGTTGATTACTGTAATTCAAGTTTAACTCAAAATTGCAGTGGGTAGGTGGTTTAGAGGTTGGCAGAGCTTGTCGAAGGGAGGCTGGCAGATAAAGCCGCTGTGTGTTAAAGAGAATTTTTTTTAAACGATAAAAAACCTACAGTTGAGAGAGGAAGTCTGTTCTCAAAGGATGACAGCAACAAGTGAGATATTAAAAGTAAAACAGAGGTATATAACCTGCCACATCCTGTTGCCTAATTTGCAAACACATATGTTTGCAAGCAAGTGCATACCGTAAAAAAAACAACAATATGTTTCAAAAGTCATGAAGATGCACGTTTCATAATAAATGAAGGCACACAGAAAAATGTGGGGTTTTTTTTTATTCAATCATTAAAGGGTTATTTTCCAGTTAGTTTTTATTATTTTATGCAACTAATCAAACTACTATAATATTAAAGCTTTACATGAACTCGGCCAGTGAGTATAATGCTGCTTCACTTCCTCCCTTTGCAATTTTTACCTGTAACTTTGTTGTGGGTTCCAAAAAAAAAGGGTATGCTACAAACAGAAGCAGAAATATGTTTGCACCATGGCTTTACATGTTTGAATTCACACGTCTGAGAATGTATCAGCTTCCCTGGTCTGTCACAGCTACACAGAGACCTCAAGGTCAATCTTAAGACACAGCTGTGTCAGTGTGGGGACTGGTGGGGGGTTACTGGCATCACGCCCTTAGCACCTAAGCAGGATACTGACATGGGGATTTCAAATGGTGATCACACTTTAACACTAGCAAGGACAAAGAGAGAAAGACAGAGGGAAAAAAAAGGAAATGTTAAGAAATGTTTATACCTTAATGAAATGGGGCATGTCATAAAACAACCATTACTCAGACGATTAATCAATCATGCTTTAAGAAATCTTTATGTGGGGGGGGTGTTATGACAGTTGAATTATTAAATATATGACTATGTCTTAGTACAGAAACACAAAAGCTCGAGCTGAATAAATTATTATATAGTTCCTGCTTATAACCAGATAGCCAGTGTAGGTCTTCCTGACAGTTTTATAATAAAGCAAGATTTCACAAGAGTTTATAAAATGGCATGAGTTAAACATCACTGTTTTAAAGTACTCGTAAAAGAGATGCAAAAGACATCAAACTTTCCGCATTAAAATTCATAGCATAATTACTTTCATATCACCCCCCTCTCTCTGGTGAAATGTGTTTAGGTTAAACCATCTCTCTATAAAAAAATAGGCTTTATCTTCCTCTCATTTTCATTAATTCCTAATTGGGGTTGGGGTTGTCTGTTATTATGACTTAGATTAAAAATAAGCATAGCCCATTGCATGTTCAAACCCATCTCACTACATGAGGGTGATAAGGGAATAAATAAACAATTCCTCCTGTACTGTTGAAATTAAGTTGCTTAGAGCCTTGAGCTAAACTACAGCCTGTGTTATTTTTTTTTTCCTCCCCTCAACAACTTAAAAGCACATTTACCATGCAAATGGAGTTCACTTTTTTTCTTTTGACCTGCTTTATATGTATATCTTTAATTAGTGTCTTGTTTAGCTTAAACCAACTGATTATCACATAGTCATGACCTAATTATCCGACAGGCTGCATAGCTGCAGTGTTCTTCTGCGAGAAATGCAAAAGTTACCTTTAAAAACTTCTGTAATCATTAGCTGCAAATTCTCTTAATCCCACTAAACACACTTTATGTGCAGGAAAAAAAAGCTTTGTGTCACTCAGCGGTGGTAGAGTCACTGTCTCTTACTTTAACATGGAAATGATTTAATCATTAGTAATTGGCCATGTCCTCAAAGCGCTTTCATGAATTTTTACAGTGATATCTGAGAAGTGGATGCCATGTGTCTTGTCAATTTGTATCATTAACTAGGCATATAGTCTAAAGTAAAACGGGCGATTGATTGGCATTTGAAGTGACGTTTAAAGTCTCCAGGTCATTAGTGAAATGAGGAGCTAAGACTTGTACTGGCTTGAGCAATAGTATAAAACAAAACTTATTATTTGATCCACTCAACCCGTATAAATTGAATATAAATATCAGTTCCTGTTGGAAATGATAACAGTATGTAAAAATGAACCCCTTTGTTGCACTTAAGTGGGCATAATCTATTAGTAAGTATCAGCAATAAAATGGTTTTACCTGAGGAAGGGGAAGAAGGATGAGGGCTGTCATCCTGCACACTTCCTGTCTGGGAGTGGCCTCCTCCAGCCCCACTCTCCTCTGTCACATTGGATGAGCCTGGGGTGGTGGAACGGCTGATAGACTGCGACTCAGGGTCACTGGCGGATCCACGCCTCTCATCTAGGCCATGCTGCAAACTGTCTTCTGGGCGCCGGTCTTTGTTGTGCACCCGAGAGTGGACCACCATCTGGTGGTAGGTTCTGAATACTCTACCACAGTCAGGGCACTCAGTGGGCTTCTCTTTCATGCTGGCTAGACTGTACTCGAGCCCCTGGCCGAGGCCCAGGCCACCATGGTGAGGCAGGAACTCACGGTGTCCATCAAAGCTCCCAGCTTCTTCCTTCATTGACAGCATGCTTGCACCAGTTCTTACCCCATGGAGGGCATCAGGGTGGCTTTTCTGTTTTAGGCACTCACTGGAATCTAAAGTAGAGTGCTCATGTTTGTCTTTCCCAAAGACCACTATCCCAGCAGCACTAGTCATTTCTTCCTCTTGCACATGGGCACCATGGTGCTGATCTTTTGGCATGAAAGAACGCTCCATGGCCATGCTACGTGCCATGATCTGCCAAGCCTGGTAACTATTAAGTGGATCCATTTCTGCAACCTTTGCAGCTGCTTGTAAGCGCTCCATACAACTCGACTTTAGAGGAGGCACCAGGTTCAAGCAACCTAAGAGTGAACGCTTCTCATTCTCCCCCAGACCATGACTCATACCAGCCATTGGTCCCAACAGCTTTCCCAGCATTTCTTTCTCTTTCATTGCTATGCCAGCCTTGGCCAACATTTGGTGTTGTTCAGCCAGGCTCTGCTTTTCAGGACTGAGAAAACCACCTTGCAGACAGGAGATGTAACGCGAGTACAGGTTGGCATGAGCTTCTTGTGCTAAGCTGCTTATACTGTTGACAGAGGGCCCATCTTGCTCAGCTCCACCTCCAATCGGCGGCTTACTCTTAATGGCAAGCTTGTTGAGATGCACCTTCATATGATTTTTTAGGAACCAGGGCTCTTTAAAGCGACGTCCACAGATCTGACAACAGTGCTCGAAGGAATCCTTGTGCTTGCGCATATGACCTTTCAGGAACCAAGCCTGGCTGAAGATCTGGCCACAGACGTCACATCGAAACTCATTGGCAGGCTTCTCTCCACCACCAGCTCCTGCTCCCTGCCCTTGGCAAGACTCAGCAGTGATGTGTGCCTTCTCCACGTGGCTGATGAGGTCTTCTTCCTGGGAAGCAGCAAACTCACAAAGAGTGCACTTGTATGGTTTATGAAGAATGCGAATATGGCGCTCCAGCTCCTCACGCTTTTTGAACTTGCCTTTGCAAAAGGTACAGCGGAAGCCTACGGCTGGGTTAAGTGCCTGCTCATCTTGTTGGTTAGTGCCTGCTGGCTTAGGTGAGGCAGAGGGTTGTGCAAGCCCATCCGATGTGCCTCCCAGACTTGTTGGTGTTAAGAGCCCACATGCAGAGCCAGGCTGTTGCTGGTTTTGGTTCTGCACACCCAGGTGGGGTGGAAGCGATTGTGAAGGCTGCAGCAAGCTGTTTCTCATTTGCTTATCACGGAGGATAGCGCGTTCTTCAAGCTCATGAAGAAGTCGGTTTTCTTCACGTACACGGCCACGACCTTTTCCCAAACTGCCCAACTTGTGGGTACGTAGGTGAATCTTAAGGTTGCCCTTCTGGGCCGCTCGGTGATCACAGTAGGGACACTTGAAGGGCTTCTCACCGGTGTGGGTGCGCATATGCAAAGAAAGGATGCTATTAAAGCGGAATCGCTTTCCACATAGTGGGCATGGATACTTCCGATTCTTGCGTGCATCATCTTCTATATCATTCATCTGAGACATGATTCCCAAATTTTGTCCATTGAGGAACTGCTGCAGGTCGACACGACCATTGAGGCCACCAAGGGCACCTGCATCCATGTTCCGGTTGAGTTGATTGGCTAGCAAAGCCATCTGACTGCTAATCGGCTGACTTGCCAGTGCAGCATGTGTCTTCTCATCCAATGGGGTGGCAGCTTTTTCCTCCGGGATTTGTTGGCGGCTTGGAAGGTCAGGAAAGGCGTGGCCAAGTTGGGCTGTCAGCTGATGCAGCTTTTGACTGATTGGGTAGCGGCCATTAAGCATGGCACTGGTGATATGGGTGTCAGCATCTGGGACTGCTGAGGACACACCAAGGCACAAACTAGAGTCTTCCATCCTGCATGTGTAATGAAAAGAAAAGACAGAGATAGCATACTGTCAGTACACACCTTTGGATAGCTTTAAGGCAAAATCTATTATTTGCAATCAATAGAAAATCAGACATGAGAGTTCAGGAACAAAAAAAGAAGGTAAAGCAGTAAGAAATAAATTTCAATTAAAAATTCCCATCTAAACATTGACACTACTTTCATCATTGCAAATTATATCTACTATTTGTAGGAATGTACTTGTGAAGGCTAATTTAACAAAAAAAAAGTTTTTTGTTTTTTTTAAGAGAAGTATCATAGTTGTTGTGCTTGGAGTTCTGTTTCCCAAGTAAACAAAATCCCAAGCAGGGTTTGGCACAAAGACAAGCACATTATATCAATCACTAAAGAAGGTGTAGGTGTTTATCACTAACACTTTAGTAATAAAGTGCAACTGAAATGTGAATTCGAAAGCTAGAAAACAAATTCTTCTCACACGTTTCTCTGGTGCTTTTTACGCAGTCTGCATGCGAGGAGGGGGAGAAATAGTTAATAGCGATGACTGCACTACAGTGACGAGTGTGAAGAAAAAAGTGAGTTTATCTCCTTCTGATTTATGAAGTACTACATGTACTCACACTTGGGGGAAAAGCTGTAAGTCTCAGAACTTTTTTCTCAAACAGTAACACAATTTTTGAGGCAATAATTACCCAGTAAACATGGCAAGGCACTGCATAATTAAACTACTTGGGCCCATCCTATCAGAATTCCTCCAATTACACGCCTTAATGAAACAGAGCAGGGCCATTGTCATGAAGCCGTCGCAATGCTACAATTATGATATTAACAATAGCACTTAAAACCAAGGGGTTACTCCAGTAAACACACACCCTTATCTCAGTGCTGCGACACTTGTCTTGGCGTAATTTTTCATTAAGAGGCACATTACGTTTGATGCGAATCACTTTGCTCTCGCCTTCGTTTTTATTTTTATTCTTCCCCTCTCTCTCTCTCTCTCTCTCTCTCTCTCTCCACTCTCACTCTCATATGGCTTCCGATGAGTAGAAAACAACAGTTGGCATTATTGAAAGGGTTCCCAATGTATCAGAGGCTTCCCAGGCATTTAAAATGGCCACAGAGCAGCTCAGTGCACCATCAGGATGAAATGAATACACAAGCAGAGTCTGTTGTCATCTGGCAGGGTTGTGAAAATTTAGGATGCTGTGTGCTGTCTTAAGGAGGGATAATGGTTTCGCAACATTCCCCTGTGACAAACAGGGTCAAGCTTCAAAAACAATAACGCAAGATTTGCTTTAGTCAACAAAATATTGTATAATATCTCATTAAGCTGATTAGTATGCGGCTTAGTAACAGTGGCCATGTGCTATAACACATGACTGTAATTATATTAAAAAATAAATAATAATAATAATGATTTCAAGGCTGACTGCTAAGTGTTAGCATGAGAAACATTCCTTTAAAAGTCAAAGGCAGAGACCATTACAGCTATGGATATAAAGCACCTTTAGCTAAAAAACAAAACAAAAAGAATTTCACTAATGCCTGTTTCCCATCGCTCTCTCTCTCTCTCTCTCTCTCTCTCTCTCTCTCTCACTCTTTCTTATTCTATCTCTATCTCAAACTCTCTATTACACACACATTCTCAATGTGTGATAGGGCAGGGAACTTGTACAGCTTGGTCATTAATAAACCTTTTAAATGGTGCAGATTGTCCCAGTTTACCCCAAAGGAGAGCTAATGACTCAGCATCCTGTCTCCTCAGCATGAGTCGGGAACTTCAGGATGCTACTTTCTCTACAAGCATGTGAATTTTATAGTGCCTAGTGTTGTACAATATTTTATATAAAGTTATCCACAATAAGGCACAAACAATAGATCATAAAAAAAAAAAAAAAAAAATTCAAATAAAATCAGCCGTACATAGTTGGCGTTGTTTTAGCAGTGGGCGTGGAGCACATATTTGCTGACACTCGGACCTTAAGGGCTCTAATAAGGGCTGCCTGTTTGTTAGCTATTTACTCTTCCTACGCTGTGCTGGACGTGAACTCTTATCGCGCCGACATGAATAAAACACTGTGGTCACTTCCAGTTTGTGGTGAATGCATTGTGGGCTGCTGATGGATGCCATTTCACGTTGTCCCTCTGCTACATCTTTGAGGAATGTAAAGAAATGCAAGCATTGGCTTGGAACAATGCTCTGTAGGTGTATTATGGATTTAATGACTGGTTATGAACACACTCACGCGCGTAGGCATGCGTGCTGCAAAAATCTACATTGCTAAGCGTTTTCTGCATGAATTCCCGTATTCAGCAAAATAAAATTGGAGGAGTGAGTTAAAGACAAACATAAATTACTGATGGGTGAATTTGCGCAAATGTGGCCGATCAACTCAATTCAAATATTCAGACGAAGTCAATAATATCAGGCTGATATTGTAGTTTTACCCCAGTGCTCATGACTCCAGAGTTTCTTCAGCCAGAGAACTGTTAAAATTGATGTTAAAATTAGTTTGACTCGCTTTTCGCTGTCCCTGCAGATATTAGATGAAGGCTCTTTGAAAGTGGCTGCCATGCGCCCTGCTTTCTGCAATAGAAATGTAGGATTTCAGCAAGGCCTGATGAGCTGTTGCTCATTTGGAGAGATAGCAGCTTGCCCTTTTCTTCAATTTGATTTTCTCCTTTATCTTTACCATATAACAAAGGCAGATAGACAAAAGAACATTGTGAAATGAACTGACGAATCCAGTTTGTTTTTGAACATACCCTCACTGACGAGTGTATGCAAATGAAGCACATTAATATGCTTTTCTTGCTCCCAAGTCATTCCAGTTTTTTCTTTTTTTTCATATTAAAAAAGGGCATTTCTTATGGTTAAAAATGTGACATGTACTTTCGGAGACATAAAAACTGTTTCTCTTACACTTGTATATACAGGCACACATGCACACACACACACACACACACACACACACACACACATGCACATACAAAATGCAATCTTTTAAAAGGCCATCCAAAAAAAAAAAAGGCTCTGTGGGAATACTCAGTGAGAGGCATCACTATGGTGCAATTATCTACAACACGCATATTTTCCACAGTATAATCAGAAAAAGCTCGATGCCAGGAACCTTATCTCTAAAGAAACATAGAAATTAAAACCTACATCATATTAGTGCTCTTACATTTGACAATACTGGCGTAGTTAATCCATAAACAATAACAGTCCCAAACTGAATCAGGGTTAATTTTTCCAAAAAATACCACAGATATCATCACAACATTTATTTATTTATTTATTTATTTACTTACTTATTTATTTATTTATTTATTTATTTATTTATTTATTTATTTATTTATTTATTCGTTTATGGCAATCCACTTAATTTAAGCTTTTTTTGTAGTCACTTTCACAACAAAAAAAAAGAAAGAAAAGAAAGAAAGAAAGAAAGAAAGAAAGAAAGAAAGAAAGAAAGAAAGAAAGAAAGAAAGAAAGAAAGAAAGAAAGAAAAAAAATTTAATTTATATCAGCTTTGCAGATTTGATCTGTAAAATCTATAATGTCCTATAATGGTTTCCTCTATTATATATCTATGCACCATGACCCAGATAAAAAATAAAAGAAGCACAAACATCAGAGCTTTGATCTTTAAAAGAACTCAAGCTTATCTACATCTATAACTCGCCGAACGTTTAGCCTAGCCTCACCTATGTGCAAGAGTGCCATTGGTGGGTGATCCAGAGCAGACCCACTTCCTAACTCTTCATTCCTGTGGACCCTCGATTTCCTTGTTCGGGTCTGGGACGACCGCTCTGCAGCTGTAAAACTGAGACGAGGTCTGTGTGTATGTGTGTGTGTGTGTTTCTTTTTTTTCTTGTACCTGCCACACGTAGTCTAAGAGCAGCCGCACGCTCTAATTAATGCTAACTTTCTCACCAAGCTTTTTTAAAAGCCACCGAGACTTCCTCTGTTGGTGCGTTCTCACACGGGAGCCAGTGGCATGCATGTCTGTGGTTAATACACAGCCTTTCAAGCAACACGGCAAAACAACCGGATTCGTGTCTTATCTTATGCTTAACTTTCTGTCTTGCACTGCAAATTGCTTTGCACCACACACCTTAATTAGAAAGTAAAAAAACGACACTGTGTATCCTTGTAGGCCTTTTGTGTGTGTGTGTGTGTGTGTGTGTGTGTGTGTGTGTGTGTGTGTGTGTGTGTGTGTGTGCGTGTGCGCATATTATCTCATCCAGTGACTGCCAGCACCTGTGCTTAACATGCTTAAAATATATTATTACCTTTGCGGATTAGGCATTGCAGCTGCGTCATGTGTTTACAATAGACTTTCAGGCACAATGTTAGTCTAGGCAACACTTGAGACTAAAACTTTTACCTTTGCTGTTACTAAGATGATCGTGTGATGATCGTGCTAAACGTCTTTGATCTGATTGTGGTTTTACACAAAATGAGCAGGATGCATTTATACTTTCAATCGCAGGAATATTTGCTACTTCAGCTCTAACCTCTCAGTCTCGAACCAAACACTCGTGCACATTCGCATTACTGATTCTGTTTGTTTTGCGAACTATAGAAATTGTTCCACAAACATGGAAAAGTTGGAACACACGAAGGTGAGGATGCTTCTGGTGGAAACAGCAGCCACAGATGATAGCAGTGAAGGTAAACTGCACAAAACACCCAAATGGACAAAAAGCATTAACCCTAACATTGGATCGCATTTGTAAAAGTAATTTTTTTTACCAATATTCTGTTAAGTAACCGAAGCACGGGATCATTAAAGTCTATTTTGCACTTAGACCATTTAGACAAACCCCAGGGAACCAACCCCAGCCACTCTTAGTGCCGGTCCCAAGACCGGATAAATGGGGAGGATTGCGTTAGGAAGGGCATCCAGCGTAAAAACGTGCCAAATCAAACATGTGGATGATCCGCTGTGGCGACCCCTAATGGGAGAATCTGAAAGAAAGTTTATTTGCTGTTAGAATAACCTCCACACTTCTGGGAAGATATTTCACTAGTTTTTGAAGTGTGCTTGTGGAGATTTATGTGAGACCTCATTCAGCCACAATGGTGTTAATAAAGTCAGGTACTAATGTAGGTGAGTTGAGGAGGTGCAATACCTCAAAAAGGTGTTCAATAGGGTTAAGGTCAGAGCTCTATAGCAGGAGATCTTCCATTTCAAACAACGTAAAGCATATCTTCATGGTTCTTGCTTTGTGCACAGGGGTATTGTCATGCTGGCACAGGTTTGGGTCTCCAAGTTTGGGTGAAGAGAAAACTGTATAGGTAGGCCTCCTCTATAATACTATACTCCTATTTTTTAAATAGATATGAAGTGAAGAGTTGGAAGCCATTTAATAAATAACTTATTCAGATCAAATAGCTTTGGTTTATCTGTCTGAGAGAACATGCCTGAATTATTTTTTAGAAAAAACAGCTAAATAAAATGGTTACACTATGATCCGATGACTTTATGTGCTCGTGTCCTTGAGCTGATCCCTGCCGGATCTCACAAATCAGGATGAAGTACGTAAGTACTTCTCTATAAAACACACACCACTACAACTGAGCCTTGAATTGGCCCTGGAAAAGGTGACTTTTTAAGAACATCTTACCTCACAAAAACCAAAAAAAACTATTTTTCTGCATGACTTTAATTATACAGGTATGTATGCTCAATTTATTTTATTTTTTTACATTCTTTCATTTAAAGAAAGGAAATAAGAAACAATCACCTAATCATTCGGTTAATGTAGATCATTATTGGTTATTCTGTAATCTTGAGTCTGCGGTATATTGATCAAAATTCATTGACTAATTACTATGAGGTGCCGCGTTAATTAATTATAATGGAGGTCATCATCATTAATAAATCAATCATTATTTACTCGGTATAAAAGTCAGCCCAAGTTCCACATGGTCATTAATGACTTTGAAATAAAAAATGAGGTGAAGAATTTCAAAAGTGCTGGCCATATGGTGCATATCTAATGCGAGGATATGATGTGCATGCTATGTATTTATGGACGTATGGGCCGAAATGCACAATAGATAAATCATGAGCAGATCGTGGCTTGAATCCCACTTTGTGCATATTAGTGTCTTAGGCCTGACTCTCCCTCTCTCCTCTCTCTCTCTCTCTCTCTCTTTTTTGCTCTCTCTCTTTCTCTCTCTCTGTTTAGTCTATTGCAGGTGGTCTTCAGAATGCATCTAATTAATCCAATAAAACGTGCCTTGTTTTTCTTCCTCTCGATGCTCTTTGACTGAACTGGATTATTAGTGGCTGTAATGAGGCATTAAGGCAAGGTTCCCAGCACAAGAACTAAACTGAATCAAACGCAAAAGACACACAGGCTGAAAGAACAAAGCCATTTTCATTGTGGCTCGTCACAAAATGGAGGTGGTGTTTGTGTATTTGTGGTCACAACAGAAAACAGTGTGTACGGCCTAATTATAGAGGTATGATTGCAGATTCTAGAACGAGCCCTGTGTAACAGTCATGAATATATTTGGCTTAGGGAATCTTACTTCTTTTGCCCCCCCCACCCCTCATTTATCATAATTTTCTCTCTCTCTCTCTCTCTCTCTCTCTCTCTCTCTCTCTCTGACTTACACAATATATCATTGAGGAGGTCTTAAGAGAACTTTTCAACAGGTAGTTCAGCTTTCAGCTCATCTCTACAGATCAGTATGAAGCTGCGGAGAAAAAAGCGAAAGGAGGAAGAAAAGAGAGGAAAAATGCTGCTCTTTTCATCCCTATGTCAGACAGGCTTGTTGGGATGCCAGGGGAGGCAAGATCAATGGGAGACCAGAGAATTCCCACAGTTCATTGTGCTGCTTCACGGCATCATCATCGTCATCATCATCTTACGCCGGTCAAAAGCTCAAAGCATCCCTTTATGCTATCTATTCACAGTGTTATCCTGAAGTACAGCAGATGTACTGTGCGTGTGTGTGTGTGTGTGTGTGTGTGTGTGTGTGTGTGTTGTGCAATGGTATTCACAGCAGTGTGTGGGGACTCCTGCCTGTAGATTTTACGCTGTGTGTAGAGAGGAAGATTAATAACTTTGAGCATTTGTTAAGCAGACAGCAGGCTGGAGAGGAGTGTTGGTGGGGGTCTTGAAATGAAGATGTGTGGGGTGCTTCCAAAAGGTGTTCCTCTCACATACAAACATGTAATGAATACACGTGTTTACTGTTTTCTCTGATTAATAGAAGAGTCATACTTTCACACTGGGTTTGATTGCAAGTTTTTCTTGTCCAAAAAAAAAAAAAAAAAACTGTTGAACACCAGAAAGGTTTACATTTATTTAAGAACAGAAAAGAAACCTTAATTGCTCAAATTTGATTTCATGCACCAGGAGCATGGACATGGTTTCACAAATTCATAATTACACATACAGAATAAATTGAAAAAACAAATTATAAAAGATTGGAGTAGGTGTTAGATAAGGTTAGGGTTGGATTTCAGATTAGTATTCTGATTGTCCAGTCTGTTATGGCTGGATTATGTCTCCTTTTATCTACACATACAGGAGGGTCACAGGTCCTCAGAAATTTGCATTACATGCATTACATTACTATGCAATAAATACAAAGGTAAATAATAAGGATAGTATCTCACCATGGGATATTGCGTTCTGAATCACACAGTAAAACTGTTATTCACACGTCATACATGTGAAACCGAATAAAGCTTTGTGTCTAAAATCACATACTCAGTGTTTCAGACAGTACACACAGTGGATTTTATATTATGCTTACTGCTTGAACTTAAAAAGCCTCTTGTGTAGTTTACAAACGTAACAAATTATCGCTTTTGCGTTCCATCCTACTGAAATTTCGGTTCTCAGAGCTCGGATCATGTTTAATACTGTAGAGCGTTGTGCATTTTGACTTGGAAACCAAATGGACCAGGAGGTTTTGAGTGAGCCGTGCCAATGAATAGTTCATTCTCTAGATGTTCATAAAGTATGGAGGTGAGTGTGTGAACAATGGTGCCCACATTACTGCTGCTTTTGCATGTATATGGTGTGAAATCAAGTGAAATGTTTGAATTGATACAGTTTTCTGATTAGCACAGTCTATTTTTGAGCTAATCTGAAAATATGGGTCCAAATTAAACACGTTTCTGAAACTTTCTGACCAACGTTTTAGTAATCCCTAGTGTGTAAAGTGTAAAGTGTTATGCTATTTGTTCAATTCCAATCTAAGGATTTGATTCAGTTTTTATGTTATTTTTTTTCAAGCCCATTTGTAGCATGTGTGTTTCCTAGCAGGTAGGAGCAAACATAGCTTACCTTTCCCGAAACCTTCAAATGTCAGTATAACCCCTGAATAAGTGAATATCAGAAATAATTGCTGCTTTCTTTTCGCCCATGCTGGTTCTGTTCGTATGAGTTTTGCATAATGACTTCAACAAGGGGTGTTGTTTTGACAGGTGGTGAAATCAAGTCGGGAGGAGAGGGAGACAAGGTTCAATTTAGTTTGTGAATCTTTTAATTGTTGCATGGCTAATTAAAATAAAAGCATGTGGGAAAGAGAGAGCGAGAGAGAGATAGAACAAATCTCCTTAACACGCTACACTATTTACAACTGCTTGTGTGCATACATGGGCTCTAAATTGTGTCTTCAGGCAGTTAGATGTATGCACAACTGAAACAGAGAAAAGAAAGCGTGCGAGAGAGAGAGAAAGAAAAAAAAAAAGATCCGCTCCTACTTCCATGTACTCACTAGCTCTTCATAACTGGAGTCACAAAACAAAACAAATGTATGGCTAATTAGAGGTACTCATTATGGAAGGCAAGTCGAGTAATTATTTTACATCACGCCGCCATTAATTGAATGATTCTTCAGTGTCTTTTGAAAATCTCTTCGTTTTTTTTTTTTTTTCCTGTCGCGTTCTCTTTGCCTCTTACATGAAAGACGATAAGAAAAGACAAGACCATAAACAGGTAGAAGAGCCATATGCTCTTGACTGAAAAAAAAAAAGCACTGCTGTCATGACAAATGGGCTTTTTAAATATTGAACCGCTGCATGTCTTTTTAATACTGGCGGTGTTAAATCTGCTTTGTGCCGCCACTTTGATAAACTCCCCTCCCTGGCGAATCTGAAAGTTTCATTTCGAAGAGAATCTCTCGGTCACGCCCGTTATGCAACTGTTCTGGGTATGTCCATAAAGCATGCTTTTTAAAAGGCACATCCTGTTTAAGAAAAGCCAGTAATCTTATCAAAACCATCAGGAAGTCAGACTTCAGTGGAAATGCGAAGCAATTCTTTGCATATGTTACAATATTTTTGTACTGCTATTGTTTTCAGCTGCGAGTTGTACACAGGCCAAATGATAATGCAATGTTGTTGTTTTTTTTCTCCTCGCCGTACAATCAACATTAGTCATAATGTTCATATCTGTCAGTCACCATGGAACAGTTTAAGAGAGAAATGGAGGATGTACAGAAAGTGCTCTTGCGTTAAGAGCAAATTGTGTTTTAGTGTAAGCTAACCAAAAGTCTCTGGAGAAACAAAAAGGGTGGAGGGCCTAAGGGAGAGCAGGGTTTTGAAAGGTCCATGTTTACTTATCGCACTTCGTAGGAAATGGTGTGGCTGCTTAGTCCAGGACAAGTGCAAAGCAGAAAGACAAAAAAAAAAAAATGGGACCAAACTTTGTCCTACCAGCTGCATTACACTGTGTATTGGGATACAGGTAAGTGTTTGATGTCGAAAATAGAACTGGTCAACAGCGCTTATGTGAAATCTGCTCCAGACGTTTAATCTGTGCAGGTGCTTCACAGAGATCTATAAACTTTCAAAAATGAATACGGTTCTGCTTCAGAGTCTGTGTATCTAATGTTTCTGGAAGATAACTCAGTAGTCAGTTTGACCTAGAAATACCATCCTGCCACACAATGCCCACTGCACTTTTAGGTTGGAGAAAGAGAGAGAGAGAGAGAGAGAGAGAGAGAGAGAGAGAGAGAGAAAGAGAAAAACTTTGGCCACAAAGTTGGAATCCAGACATCTCTTTACTTTATCCTCTCTCTCTCTCTTTATCCTCTCTCTCTCTCTCTCTCTCTCTCTCTCTCTCTCTCTTTATCCTTTCTCTCTCCCCATCTCACTCTCTCTCTCCATCTCACTCTCTCTCCATGATTTTATCATTGCATGCTGCCCTGTTTGACCTTGAACATGATCACTTACTCATCATCTTTCAAAGACCACTGTCACAGCCACAGTACAAAGAAGATACACATGAAAGTAGGCATAGAGTGAGAAAAGAAAGAAAGAAAGAAAGAAAGAAAGAAAGAAAGAAAGAAAGAAAGAAAGAAAGAAAGAAAGAAAGAAAGAAAGAAAGAAAGAAAGAAAGAAAGATAGAAAGATAGAAAGAAAGAAATACATTTCTTATAGCTCTTTTTTCTTGAGTTCTTACATTAGTTAGGAGAAAGAAAGAAAGAAAGAAAGAAAGAAAGAAAGAAAGAAAGAAAGAAAGAAAGAAAGAAAGAAAGACATTTCTCATAACTCATTTTTCTTATTGAGTTCTTACATTAGTTAGGAGAAAGAAAGAAAGAAAGAAAGAAAGAAAGAAAGAAAGAAAGAAAGAAAGAAAGAAAGAAAGAAAGAAAGAAAGAAAGAAAGAAAGAAAGAAAGAAAGAAAGAAAGAAAGAAAGAAAGAAAAAAGATCCTATGTTACTTCTGTGAACGTGTGTTCAATCAAACCTTCAGTCATCTTTTCCTCTGTTCTGCTTGTGTTGTAACTGTCGTGTTAGTGTGTTGCCATGGCTGCACACGCCTGCTAGCATGTTTGACACTGCTAACCCATGCATGAGCGACGCTGGATAGGTTGTGACCCCCATGTACACTCCCACTGTCTGAAGCTCCACAGATGGAAGGATTTTATAGGCTGTTTATACAGCTCACACTGAGATTAATTACAGTACAGTCGCCATAAATCCACCAGTGGAGCGGACTGAGGCGTGGAGAAAAAAAACGAAAAACTCGAGAATGTTTACTGTTAAATGTAATCGTGATTCGAATTTTTTATTTTTTTTATTTTAAGCGTTTGTTGTATAGCAAATTGTTCAGTTTTTTTCACAACACTAGAGAAGCCTATGACTGAAAGCGCAGGTGGAGAATCGCTGAGGTATTCAGTATGACCGGGTTAAAGTGTTATTGCTGCTAAACTGCTGCCTGAGACACTTCAGAAAGCTCTGAAAAGAGACTTCATCAGCTCCGGCTTCTGACAAAAGCAGGAAAACCTCTCACACAAACACACACACATGCACACACACACACACACACACACACACACACGATTTACCAGCCTAAGGGGTTGACATTGCCACCCTGCCTACATCATCCACGTACATAGAGAGGCTTAATCTGTCTCACCCTCCGCCATTTCAGAAGACCCTGATTCTTGTTTGTGTACCCCTCCTCCTTTCTCTCCATCTTTCTCTCTCTCTCTCCTTCTCTTCCCTCGCTCTCTTCCCCACCTCCCTCTCCATATTTTCTCTCCTGCATCTGATTAAGTTAACAATGTGGCGTTATTTGCATGCTGATTTGGCGAGGTCCCTCTCCTCGCCGCTTGCTCTCACAAACACACAGGCTGGATGGCGGTAATGTGATAGCACAGCAGCCAGCCGATGCAATCTCTCCCCCCTTCAAACCCAGGTGCGCGCTATCCACTTCCCCCTTAATTCCCTCCCCGCTCATATTTTACTCCTCTTTTATTTTTTCCCTTCATCCTTCGGAGTCGTATAAGGGTTATATTATAATCAAATCTGGTTGCGAAAAGAAGGGGCGGGCAAAAGGGGGGGGGGATACGCTGTCTTTTTTTATTAATTATAGACCGCGGCTGATGCGGATGTATTCCAAAAGCATCTTCAAAATAGGTCGACATACAGTTTTCTATTCTTATCACATTTAAATGTCAACATGGTGCAAAGCTCTACAAATTAGTTCAGGCAGACTTCAACCCCCATTTAACATTTAGAGCTCCGTTCAGTAAGCCCCCAATGTGTGATTCAAATCAGTTTACACACACGCATAAAAAGAGAGCCATGCGTCTTTCAAACTTCTCATTTCAATACTGGTATTATTGCCAACCTTTGCCAAGTAATATGCTGGCAGGGAGAGAGAGAGAGAGAGAGAGAGAGAGAGGAGGGGGAAAAAAAGAGATATGATATAAAGCAACAGAAACAATGCATTAGCTTTCATGAATTATAGATCCGTCGTTCTGCACGAGATCTCGGATTTTTCTGCATCTATGCATACAACCCAGGAAGAGATAAATAAATCAGAATGCCACAGTCATTCTTTTTACAAATATTGGGATAATAATGTCCACATAAAACTCACGGAGTGTCTCATTTGAGAGGAAATCTATGCAAAATCCTTCCGGAAAGGCGCTTGTCAATAAAACCGAACCCCCCGAATTTTTTTTTTTTTATTTCACTCTGTGGAGAACTTTTATAAATATTATAAAGCTGGTATTGACTTTAGAGTGAGATATAAACTCAACAGAATAAATTGAAAGATTTCAAACAACACAGATCAATAATTTACTATGATTTAATAGCATAATTTCTGCCCTGGTATATTTTACACTAGCATCCGAATATTCTTCTGTTTCTCACCTAAAGTCTATTAGGGTTCATCCTGAAGGGTCATTTCTTAGCCTGGCCACCGAAACAGAGCGCCTCGGTTGCTTGAGTGACTCAGCATTACAGTGCGCAGCAGCTCTAGCCTGAGGGAACACGCTCACACCTTGAGTCGTTTGGTGACACAGGCTAAACACGACCCTGTGAGTCTGATCTACACCGCCCTGGAGGAGAATGGCTCTAGCGAGGGAGGATAGGATGTGCTTCTCATGCTTCATTACACCGCACTCCCTATCTGAGTTCTCCAGTCATCGGCATTAGGATGGAAATAGCCTGGATGAAACCCCTTACTCTCGTAAATCCAGCTCTCCACCAGAGACCACTGATTCAGAGAGAGACAGAGACATTGCATTCCAGGCTTTGAAAAAACTTTTCGAATTCTTTGTGAATCTGTCTCTGAGCAGTTTCCCCACTCCAGCCTAGACAGAGTTACTAGAAACCAGCAGAAGGTAGGTATACCAACCTATAGTCGGATGTGTTGACCTTCTATCTCAATTTTTAAACTGGCTGGCATTGTTCTGCCGTTACATCCCTATATTACCAGGGGTCCTAGTCACAAAAAAGGGGTCCATATGTAAAGCACCATCTCCTCAGTGGCTCACATCAGTTCTAGGCTGTTTAAAAGTGCTAATGGAGCCATTTTCTCTGTGTGTGCTCAGGGTGTGCCTAATACAGCTACGGCCAAATGTCAGAGGAGTTATATATCCCTTTATGCCCAGATGGGGCCAGAGGGGTTTAATTGACTATGGTGTAAAGTGAGTTGGAGTAGAGCATAAGAGCAAGATGAAGATGAATACCATCCATTATGAGACAAACAGAGCTCAATGGCGCTCCTTAAATTGGCAGGAAACGAAGATTCCCCAAAGTTAAAGCACATTTTGTCCGCAGAGTAATTATCGGAGTGAACTTTCTGTGGCATTGTTTCAAAATTGCAAAGGGTGGGGAGATCTTAATGTGTATGAACAATATAAAGCTGGTAATGGAAGTGTGATCTGGAGCCGTAAATTTATAAAGTCTGTGTTTATGGTGATACTGTACAGAGATCTGAAATTGTGTACCAAAGAGGAAAAAAAAGAGAACATATACCTCAAAGAGTTCTGTCAGGAGTAATAGCCAAAGACTCAATGAGTAGGCCATCCAAGTTAGAACAGAAGATGTCAGGACAGGGGGTGTGCATCACAAGTGAGAATACTCCAAATGCCTCCCAAAGAGCCGAGGCTCGTTGATGCCAGTGGAGAGCAAAGGCTGGCCTGTGTGACGAGCTCCAGTAGCTCAAATTGCTGTAGAAGTTAATGCTGTTAATGCTCGATGTGTCAGAACTGTTTTGGGGAGAACTTAATGTTATGCCTGATCAGTGGCCATAAAGTTGTGCCTGGTCGGTGTATGTAACATATTAACATCTGACATTGTACTACTATCATTTTCTGTCCTGTATTAATGAATTCCTTGTGAAACCAAAGAAATGTATTTCTTTGTAATAAAAATTACACTTATTTGTCTTCATTTTATACAAAGAATGGGTAAACTTTTGCTGAAATAAAAAGCTGCAGATTTGTATATTGTGTATTGTTCACACCTGAATACAGCCAGAGTGTGGATAGTGAAGATTTGGTAATGAGCAATACCCAGTGAATTCATCTTCCTATTTCTGTACTTGCAACACAATACTAAAACGATCGCGTTCCCTCAAAGCCGCTAGCCGAGCTACTCTCCGCCCTGACTGTCCGGTTTCCCTGTACTCAGCCCCAAGATTGCTTGGTGATTTCAAATATTCATCAAACAGAGGAGGAGAAGAGAGAGAGCCCTCTCCATCCCGCTGCAGTCCTTTACCAATTATTTTGAGTAACTGCTGACAGGTACTAGTCCTTTTGCACAGCCGTTCCATCTTCCCCCCTGCTGAGGAAGAAGCCGCTATGCTCCAGGGAAGAGAAGGAGAAAAGGAATGAAGGGGCTGCCTGCCCCAAACTCCATGCACTTTGATTTTGGCAAATAGTTGCTTGGCAAAAACCAGACATCTATGGAATCAACATAAGGATAATCACAAGACACGCTGTCAAACTGACAAATAGGTCTGAAAGAAAGCAAATACACAATAATGACTCATTAAGACAGGGATTTGGATCAACAAAGGGCCCATTGAGGACTGTCAGCAAACAACTGTGCTAATAAAGAGAGAAACAACAAAGCGACACACACACACACACCTGAAGTATTACAAACCGCTTTTACAGCACACGTCAAATCTGCGTTACTGTGTGTCACTGTGCGAGGAGCATAGACGGAAGACTGTCATGTACTTGTGTGTTAACAATGTTTCATCTTTCGAAGGGTCAGAACTTTTATTTTTGTCCATATTTGCTTATTATCTTTTTGTGTGTGTGATCCAATTGTTCAAGGTGGAACATTGTGTGCCCTTGCAAACACTGTCACTTCATTGGTGGCAAAATCTAATTTAGCATATTATACTCATGTACAGGGCACCAGGTTGCTTTACTGCTCCATCATTTTGTGTGTAAAATGAGTAACTGACTATAAGACAAAAAGCAAACTTTTACTCATCTTCGGTAACTTCTTTATCCTGGTCAGAGCTTAGGTGGATTCAGAGTCTTTCCCAAGAACAATGTGCATAAGATGGGTATAAACCCTGGCTGGAATACCAGCAGGTGGTGGAAGGAAACCAATGACCAAGAGGAAACCCAGAGGGACACAAGTTGAGCTTGAGAAAACTCAAGACAGTAACTTAGAACTAAACTGGGGACCCTGAAGCTATGATCTGGCATTGCTTACCTGCTGTGCCATCCTAAATGTTAATATATTCCCAAAAAGTCAAGTCATGCCTTAAATTAATGCATATAAATAACAAATGCATATAGACCACAAATGAAAGGTGCATCTCATTTTTTCTGCAACAACACCCAATGTGAGTGTTATGGTGAGATATTTTGTGTGTATCTGTAAAAGTCAAACGTGTAATTTGAGCTAAATTTAATTGTTTAGACTACTATTGTTTCACTGCCTTCCTTGGAATATGACCATGGCAATTTCTACTGAGTTTTGACTTACATTTATGGCATGTGGCAGATGCCCTAATTCAGAGTGCCTTATACCACCTTATTCAGATACACCACCAATTCATGTGTGAATTTTAGGTTTTGCACATAATTTGAATAGAAATCGTGTCATCTAATATTATAAATTCGAATATTCTAATATTATGAATTTCCTACATGCATACAGTCAGATTGACAATGCATGTAGGACATTTTACACTGAAAAAAATAATGTAAGATGTGACAAACCGCAAGCACTGTATATCATCTTTACCAGGTGGTCATGTACAGCTGGCTGTAAGACGATGTCTAATTGAGTGAGGTTTACTGTGGGAATGGGGAGTGGGGAGTGGGGATTGTGGTGTGCAGGGGACGGGGAGTGTGAACGGCTGGTTGGGTGTTTTTTCATGTCTCTGCTCTGGCAGAACCTCTGTTTGATTCTAATCCCATCGGCCGTCAGTGACCCGTCCCGCTGCACTGTGATGGTATCAGCCTGCACACAAACTGCCTCTAATTGAAAAAAGTCCTGCACCATGTCTAAACCTCTCCTCGCAAACTCCAGCGCATGTTGTGTGTGCACACCGAATCGGATTCCTAAGAGGCTTAAGAGCATACATGCTTGTAGTGTGTGCGTCTGTGCATCTCTCTGTGTGTGTGTGTGTGTGTGTGTGTGTGTGTGTGTATGTGAGTTTGTGAGAGAGAGGTAGAGTAGATTATGATTGGACACAGCCAGGAAAAGGAAGGTATTAAACACCTTTATGGGGTTTTAATTACATAAAGTCCACCTCTGTAGAAGCACACTATAAATACATCACCGTTCCCCTGTGGCAGTGTAGTTAGCATGGCCTAAAGCAACTCTTACCTCAGCGCAAAGGGAAGAATACACACTCTAACACGCGTCTAGTCTCTCTCTCCATCTCTATTCTTCAAACATGCACATAAAGCCATACTATATTACTATAAATTTGGGACAAAGAATTCAGTCTAATTGTACTGCAAAAATTATATTTATAAAAGAAGGAAAAAAGGAAAATCTGGGAAAAAAATCAAATTTGAAAAGAGAGAACGAGAGAGAGAGAGAGAGAGAGAGAGAGAGAGAGAGAGAGAGATTCATAAGGGAATATTAACTGAATCCAGGTCTTAGGGGTGTTCCAGCAAGTAAAATAAGGTTGAACCTCAATAGGATCAACATTCAGGGCAAAACGGCAATAAAAGTAGAAATGTGACAGAGAAAATGATCTGTAATTAGGACAAACAGCACTAAAAGCAAGTTGAAAGATAATTGTTTTTTTTTTTTCTTTTTTGGAGGGGTGTGTGCTTTGAATGAGAGGATTCCCAGGGTGACCAGTTTGTATAGAAACAGAAAAGGAGAGCGATGAAGAAATGAAAAGAAATAAGAGAGTTAAAGGATTCTGCTGAAAGCAACTACTGGACTGTGACTGAGAGACGGGGTGAGCAGAAAGTCAGGGAAGGTGAGATCACTCTTCGGATTTAAAAAGTAAATTAATAATAAAAAAAGTTTTAAAAAAGAGTTGGGGGGGACAGCGAAGGGGACAAAGACGCCCTACTGAATTGTACCGATCCATCATAAGACCAGGCGTGGAAAAAAACAACAAGTGTCCACAACGCCCTTATCCCCTCTCAAAGTCCCTTCACAAAAGCCTCTATTGTTGCTGCTGTCTTTCCCAATACTCTGGCCTTTGATAAATTCTGCTTGCTAAAGAAAAAGCAGCACAATACATTGCAGGGGGGGATGGGATAAAATACATTATGAATTATGTTTTTTTGTTTGTTTTTTTATATATAATTAGATATTCAGGTCAGAGCTTGTCAGAATGACCTACAGTGGATGAGTGTTATGCAGTAACGTGAGTTTAAGTTCGAGAACCATCTGAGGTCAGTGTCTATTTCTGACCCGTGTCGATGCCATGGTTCAGTATATAATATAAATATCGATCAATTAATAAAAAAGCCTCCATCCCATCTCATATAAATGTGGTTTCAAGCTATTTTGATGACACCCAAAAACACCCAGATACCCAATTTGAGAAGTAAAAAGAACGAGTGGTAGAAAGGTTCTGAACTTTAAATTCCATAAATTTCTCTCCACTAAATGACCAAGCAATATGTAAGACATGATCTTGATTTCCGCAATCGACTCTTAACGGTTAAATACTGCACCCGAAAAATGAGCATTAAATCAATTTCTGCATCAAACATTCCTATTCGGAGTCTGTTTTTTACGCGGATGACGAATGATATTTTTTCTCCACGTTTTCCTGTCTTTATCTAGGATGATGTCATTCTTGGCACGTGCGTAACATAAGCTTAATTGTGTTTGAACGGACACCGGCGAAACCTAAAAATACACACAATAGCGCAGAGATGAGCAGAGCTTGTCTTACAGCGCTGTATGTTTTCTCAGCGCATGGAAATAACACAGGAATGAAAAAAAACGGAAAAAATGAATCAAACCCTATTGTCCTCAAAAATGTGCCACTATATTTAGCCTTAAGACAAATTTTAATCTTGTGTACTTGCGTTCGTGTGTGTGTGCGTTAGTGTGTTTGCATGTGTGTGTGTGTAAATGTGAGAGTGTATGGGAGGGGGTCGTGTGATGTGATCTCTGACTGAGCATGTATAAAAAGAGAAATAAAACAGAAAACCAGTTCAAGCGTGCGGTTTTTGCAATTAGAAAATACACAAAAATAATTATTCCACAGCCCACTTGGGCGACACATCCTGAGTCAACGATGCATGGATCACGTGTTTAATAAAAAGGTTAATCAGTTGCTAATCAGAGGATTATTAACTTGATATTTTCTTTACAAAACCATTAATATTGTGCCATAAATATTTAATAGTGATGGGTAGTTTTTTTTTTAGGGTGCGGAAGAGGGGAAAGGATCGCTAGAATGAGCAATACGCAAGCTAATGTGCATTAATCATGTTTTGTTAAAGTCAAATAAATTCATTCATGTTTATTAATACAACCTCGGAGACAGCAATACTCTTTACATTATTTAGAAAGTTATTAATCAAGTATTTGTCAGCACTGCCACCGAGAGCCTGAAGAGGTTACAGGCAGACGAATACGGTCTGAAAGCCCAGCCCCTCAGGCCAGGGTTCATTAAGATTTAAGAGGTGGGATAAACACGCTATGGGACATCAGTACCTTTGGGATTTACAAGAATAAAGGAGACCTGAAGTCGCCGTTCTGGCCAGAGATTTTCTGTCCTTCTCTTAACAAATTACCCTGACGATTTGCTAATCAAAGCAAAACAAATATTGCTTTTTCGTTCGCTCCATTTATTTGAACGAACATACCATGCTCCCAAAATATTCATTCCCAGTTCAAATGTAATTAAATTGTGCCTTTAGTAAAAACATGCAGCGGTACTCCAATTAGTTCTGTTTTTGTCATTCAAAAAAGCAAAGGGGGAAGAAAAAATAATATTGGACTCAGGCACACCCAAGGCACATACACACACACACATACAAACTCATAGAGTGTGCACATTTTGACTGAGTCAAAACTACATTTCTATTGATTTACTTTGGAGACAGCGTTTGAACAATGCAAATCTTTAGTGTGTGACTACAACGGGATATTTGAAGAGTTAAACAGAACGGTATGAAAGTCAACTCTGTATCAGACTTTGTATTTTTTAGGTCTGTTTTAATGTGCACCAATTATAATCAGTGCTTCACACGAAGAAAATGTTAATAGTGTTATCCCTATTGAGAGTTTGATTTAATCCAAGATTAAGTTTAACATGGATCTAGAACATTTGTTGTGACAAAAGTAAAAAAATAAAATAAAGCTAAGTATCCTATCAAATGGTAGTAATATTTAAAAAAAAAAAAAATGAGGTCTTAAGATGCAATAAAACTGTAATCCCCCGAGAGAATTTCTCATTCATTACCAACTCCTTTATCCTGTGTTTCTGTTTCTCTTCCTCTGTTTCACCGTGCTACTCACTGTAGACATTACAAAGAAATTAAATTGCATTACCAAGTCTCTTAACGCTGCACTTGAGAAGCCGTCACTGAATTGACTAACTAAATTGCTTATTTTCAGTCAAACTCAGGTTGTGCTTTTTATTGAATAAGCGGATGGATTTCTCACTATATGCCATCCATCTACCTGTCGATGTATCCATTCATTTCTTCAACGATTTGGCGCTGGGCCTATACTGGATATACATATTGTGTATACATGGCTGTAAGAGGATCAATTAAGAGCGGGCCGGTGGAAACTCATAAACCAGTGTGCCTGCAGCCAGCATGATATAATATTTGAATACAATTTCTCCTCCATACTGTCGCCTGGCTGCACCTCATCTGCAAGAGAGTTGAAGTTAAGGGGTTGCTGAGACCCCCAAAACAGGGATTTGCGCAAAAAAAAATCATCAGAACAAACAAAATCAGTAGCGATGACATTTGTAGATAACATTTCAGCCATCTTGTCTTTTCATTGTCTTTGAGAAAAAGTCTCAGCGAAGAAAAAGGAACAGAAGCCAAAGCACGGGCGAGTGGAAGAGGCTGAATATGAAAGAGTGCGAAAAAGCCGAGTGACGCTCCATTTTGCATTGGGTTTAAGCACTGATTTCATCATCGGGCTAAAACACATAACTTTAAAAGCGAAATCAAATATTAAAAATGACAGGCGGTATAAGTGCGGTGACTGAGTCGGGGTCACGGAGGGAGGAGGCGCGGGCGGCTTGTCAGCCACTATCTGTCAGAGTGAATTAGAAACAATCAGGGCCGAGTGAAAGGGAAGGTGATTGTTATTAAGCAGCGGGGCTGCGAGCAAGCTCCCCCAGATGTGGCCATGCATATAAAAGAACAGGAAGCCAGCAGTTTAATTCAGGAAGCGCTGGCGAACATGGCCTGCACAAAGGAGGAAGGAGGGGGGGTGGGAGAAAAAGGCCCTTTGTCACTAATAAACTGGAAGTTACTTTGATAACAGGCAAGGGTTAGGCTCAGGAATAAAGGCGCTTTTTTCGCAGAGTTTTTGTTTTTTTCCCCCTTTCCTCAATTCTTATTTCATACCAGCCAGTCAATATCGGTAGAGGAAAAATAATAGAAGGGCAGAAATCAGCAGTAATATGTAGATAAGTTGACCTTAAAATGGACGGGCCGAAGAGACAACTGGGCCCATATATATCAATTACGCAGCTGCTGTCACACACAGATGATGGGGAAGACGATTGGGGATGGACACGTCCTCCCTTAGGTCCCTTAACAATCTCTCTGTCACTCTCTCTCTTTCTCTCTCACTCTGTCTTTCTCACAACCAAACCTGGTAGCTGTCAGAAGCATTAGTAGATCCTAGAAAGGCAAACATGGCAGCCATCAGGGGCAAAGGGAGTAAGTGAGTGAGTGAGTGAAAGAGAGAGAGAGAGAAAGAGAGAGAGAGAGAGAGAGAGAGAGAGAGAGAGAGAGGATGTGTACAATATGTTTTTTAAAGGAAGTGAGGGCTTGATTTAAATGATAACGTTACTCATTTGCTCGGATATGGCCTCAAATGCAAATTCAGTCCAACACTTTGGAAGTCCTGCCTCGTGAAACTGCCCTCCCATGATCAAGCTCTTTCACACGCATAAAGAAAGAGCAGAGAATATTTGCAAACACATTGACATTAATCCCAAATACTAAATTAAAACACATCAGACAAGCATACTTCGGTATACACCCACACACAAACACAAACCAACACATTGCTGTCAAAGACTCTACTCAAATCCAGATGAGGAGCCTTCAGACACTTCAGAACAGAGTGTTCTCTGTGATTGGGAGCTGATGTAAAACACACTATCAGTGTTTGAATACTTGTGGTCTCCTACGTGTCTGTGGAGGTCTCATGAGAGTTTCGAGTCCCATCTTTTCTTCTGTTCATCTGCCTGTCTGTCTAAAACACGAGCGCTGCTAACTTCAGGCTTGCGACTCAACGGAAGAAGAGAAAAAAATATATAATAATAATGAAGCATCTTTTCTATTTTCTGTTCTAGCCTTTTTGGCAGTGGTGCTTTGATTTCCATTTTCCTTTGTAGTTAGAGATATGTGTGGAAATTATCCATGCCTTGAGTATTTTTTTTTTCATGGTAATAGCTGTAACTGTTAAATAAAAGCCTTTTTTCCCCATGCTTTGGAGATTGTAAAGCACACTCACATGCTCACCAGAGCATCTCTACTTTCTGCCTTTAAGGATGATGTGCGGAGCTGTGACTGGAAGGCTATGGTGTTAAACATGCTATCGCTAAACGTTACCCGAGGGGATAACAGTGTATGTATATATATATAACAGCCGAGAAGTGGAAAGAGGGTGGTGAGGGGGAGTGGGGAAGAGTGAGCCAGTGAGAGGTGTACTGGGAGAATGATGAGACAGGGAATGGAGAGTTGGAGAGAGGAAGAAAGACAGAGCGAAAGAGACAGCAAGATCAGGAGATTGATATATAAAGTAGTTGATAAGTGTTAGAGAGGAAGAGGGAGAGAGGGAGAAAAAGAGACGGAGAGAGTTGTCTCCTCTCAGGACATGTCTTAGATTTCAGTGTGATTAGATAGTGAGGGATAGGGAGATGTTCTGAGGGCGCATTAGTAATTAATCACTGGAGAAGCTGGGATTTCCATTCACACTGTCTAGCCTAGTATCGGTCTCTCTCTCTCTCTCTCTCTCTCTCTCTCTCTCTTTCGCTTTTTTATACACACACATACAAACCTCATACACAAAATAAACCTCTACCATTTTACCACTCTACTGATACAAAAACACACAAAAAAAGATCTCGGGATAAAAAATAAAAAATCTTAACCAGAGGCTTATGCAGTGAATCATATCCTTTTGTGCCAAGTGCTAATTATTACCATGCCATAATGAGCTTCAGTCTCCGAGCATTAACACGTATCATTACTGAAGGAAGGGCTGACCATAAAAAAAGAATGGCCTCAACGTTACCGCTCTCCCGCCACCCCTGCTGGAATCTTCCACCCGGGTTTTATTTATTTATTTATTTATTTATTTCCTTCACCCACCCTTTTCACTATGAATAAATTTAGTCTGTCCCGGACATGAAAATGTCAAATACCTAAAATACACCTAGGCTAAATAGCGTATTAATTTTTAATGCCCGCTCATCCTATGCTGCTATTCTCATATCTGCCCCTGTCTGCCAACAGCTGTTGCAGCCTCCCTCACTGGGAATTTATCATCCATCTAAAAGAGTAAGAGAGTATTGTTCCCAGAAAAAAAAGGGGGGAAGGGGGAATTTTTATTCGATGAATTTTTTTTTATTACAATTTGACACCTACATAATGAAACAAAAGATTGGATTTTTAAATTTAATCACTTTATTTAGTTTTATTTTACATAAATGCATGTGTATCAATGATAGAAATAGATAAATAGATAATAGTTAAAAATTCATAGGAATGTGAGATAGACCACTAGGGCTGAAAGATTAAAGAGTGTACGGGGAAGATGGTAAATTTATTCCGAGCTTTTATATGTCATTTATACGTACTCTTTTAGTAACCGTGTGACGGATAAAGATTATTTGGTAAGAAAGTGAATGCGAAGAGCTAAATGGGTTGTGTGTGTGAGGGATCAGTGCTTAGGATAGGTAAGTGTTAATCATTGGGAGACCACTGCACCGACATGTATTGCTTGTGAGCATATGTGCGCACGTATTGTTAGGTAGTTTTTTTGCCTGTGCTTAACTGTAAATATATGCAGAATGTGAACATGCTGATCTGAGGTCAGTGTGAGGGTGAGGTCAAGTGAGGTCAAGTGTACTGTATGTAGTGAGATGAGGTGAACTTTTACCTGATCACTCTAACTGCATACTGGTCTGGGGCCTGTTGGGATGAAGACACCGTGGCTCCCCCCACGCCACCGAGTGTGTACAGCACTTTGTGATGACCAGACGGATGTCTTTACTCTAAGATAGAGAGAGAGAGATAAAGGAGGAGGGAGATGGAGAACACAGAGAGAGGGAGAGAAACAGAGTGAGGGGTTGATGTCAAGCCAAATGTAACAAATTCACTGAATCACGGCAGTGGCGCAGAGGTCAAGGAAAAGCAGCCGAAAAAGGTTAAAGATGAAATCAAAGCCGTGCCTCGGAGCAGCGCTGAAAATCTATCCGCGCGAGGCAAGGCCACCGCTGACGCGCGCACCAGACAAGAAGCTAAATACTGCATGCCACTCTGGGATCTTTCATTTTCAGCCGATCAATAAGAGCTTATATTTATCAGGATTCCAAGCAGCTGCCACATCTGACAACCTCCACTTCATTTTCTCACTCCTCCCTCTTTCTCTCACTCTCTATCGCTCCCTCAACCCTTTCTCTCTCTCTCTCTCTCTCCCTCTCTCTCTTCCCTCCCTCTCTATCAATTTCTCCTCCCTCTCCTGCATGGCCTCACACAAAACCCGGGACCCTATCGACTGTAAATGTGAACAGAAGAGGCCTTTGGTCCGATTTGAACAGCCACACGCGCCATCTTGCCCCCCTCTGAAGCCTGGGTTAAAGAAGCGTGCATTTTGTCATTAGCCTGTTGGCTCGGGCCCACGCACTCACTCCTTTTGTTTCATGCCACGCTGTCGACGCCTGCCAAAAAAAAGACCCTGCAAACCATTTACACCAAACCACTTTATTCCTTCAAAAATAGAAATGTTTGTGGAGAAGATGAAAAAAAGAAAAAGAAAAAAAGGCACAGACTAGACACTCGGTTTTTTGAGAAATGCAGAGGAGCAGAAGGATTTGCTAAGACGGAGGAAGGCTGAGTTAAAATAGCTCGATCTCTAATCATCTGCACGACAATATTTGCTGTGAGGCATTCTAAATAGATTATTGCTGGTCCATCTGTGTCATCATTGATTTATAAGGCATTAAGCTGCTTTCCAAAGGCAGGCCTTCCTTTGCTGCTAGAGTAGGAGGATTCTTGTCCAAATCAGGGCCAGCTGAACAAGCCTGCACGCTGAAGAGGACTCAACGCTGAGAGCACGAGGCCGAAAGGAAATAAAAATAGAACGGCACTATCCGGTTTGGAGTTGCCACAAGAAGCAGTACGAAATCCAAATTATTTTCTTTTTCTTAAAGATACAAAAGAGATAGGGAGGAGGGAAAGGAAGTGCCAAACACAAAACGCGTGCACGCGCAAACCCGAGCACACACGCACGCACACACACACACACAAACACACACACCCCAAACAAGGAACATCATTAACATATGAATACTATATGCAAATGATTAGAGGAGAGCAGATGTTGGTGCATTTAATTGACCTATATGTGAATTGCATCCAAACCTTTTAGACAGTGTGTACTGAATGCACGCTTATTACAGCGGCCATCTCACACAGGCTTTCTTAGCGCCTACAGAGGGTGTGTGTGTGAGAAAGAGAGGAAAAGAGAGAGAGGAAAAGAGAGAGAGAGAGAGAGAGCTTCCAGGTGATAGTTGTGTCAGTCTGTCACAGCTGTAGCAATACCGAAACACAGCGCAGTCCTGCTACCCCTCCGCCCGCTGACACCCGCCGTGCGTCTCTTATGGATGACATCACTGCGTCACAGTGGAAATCGATCACTTAATGGCCTTCGGAGAGCGTGCTTGTCACTGACAGGTTACGTGCCATGGCCTCAGCTGCGCCGTCTTTCTCCGTCTCGATACCTCAGCCTGTTTCCTCTTTCCTCTTTTTTTTCTACTTTATTCACTGCTTGCTTCTTTTACAGCTAAGCTTACACTGTACAGCCAAGTGAAGCACAAGCTATTTTAATCTGCCCTCTTTTCTCCCCTGTCGCTCCCTTGATTATTTTTTTTTCCTTTCTGCTTGGGAATGTCATTAAATTGTATTAAATAGCCTTTTGTCCACAGGGCAAGGACCGCCCGATATATGATAATACATTAATGCCCTGGTGCTCCAGCCACTGAGCTGAAACGAAAGTTAACACCAGGGGCTTGAAAAGCACACACATGGATTTCTATTGTGATATATATATATATATATATATATATATATATATATATATATATATATATATATATATATATATTTGTGTGTGTGCATATACATGTGTGCAAGTGCATATGAGACAGGGCGAGCATGAGGGTGGCTTCGCTAACAACTGTGACACATACTAATAGAAACATACCTAATAAATTACAAGCTTTCAGGGTCTGGCAAGCTGACATTTTCTCTGTGAGCGGGACAATTTCATATCTGCAGCACGGGCAACCAAATTGCATCACACGGAGATGCCAGCGGATTAGCATAAAAATTAACACTTAAATTTTAGCTTATTGTCAACCGCTCTTCTGCTCCTTCAGCCAGACCAACAATCAATTCCTCTTAGAAATCTGATTATCTTCCATGATGCTTATTATCCTAGTCATGTCCCCTTCGCCGCCTTTCTCAGACTGCTGGACTATTTGTTTAAATGGAATTAAGAAACGGATAAATCTATAGGTGTCTCCTAGTTGCGCATGCACGACCACCCTGCCCTCCCAACACCAGCGCCACGACACCCCCCCCCCCCGCACATGCTTCTCTCTTTCTTTCCTACACAAGCTCTTCTTCCTCCTTCTATTCTCTCTCTCAGTCTGCCTCTTCGCCTTTGTCCTAGCCTTCATCAACAGTTGCTGATTAAAAATGCTAATTAATATGCCATAAAGCCTCTAGAAGTAGTTTACATTTAGATGGTCTATTATTCACACATGTATTCACTCTGGCCAGCGAAAATAATGGAAGTGCGTAAATGCACCTCCATTAAAACTATAACTCCGTGCAACAAAAAAGGAAACATATTATATCAATTATCTCAGGACTATAAACATCAACCTTTTTTTTTTGCTTCGTTTTTTTCTTACAAGTGAGTCATGAAGAACACCAAAAGCTGTATATATAAATAAAGTCGATTTCTACTATATAAAGAAATTCACATTTACTGCAAATTCAAGATCACACCCATGTTTGCAGAAGAATCCGCATCTGTCATCGCGGTTCCCATGGTTACACGACATGACCATTTTGGGTCAAGAGCCCTTAGCTGATAAACTAACCAAATTTTCATGCTGTAGCTTAAAGCTGTTGTCCTTTCAGGCGATTTTTCCACTCTTCGTATTATATTTAAAAAAAAGCTTCAATTGGATTGTGCTGAAATATTTGTAAGTTTGTCAATACAGTCCTATTGAAAACATCGCCCAAATATGTAGCGAGACACAGCGCTCGCTTTGGGTGGCTTTCCACGTACCGAGAGTGGAGCTCCTTTTTGTTTAGACAAATGGTATTTCATCGCATCCAGATGTCTTTAAGCACAGTTCATCCACCATGCGCGCACTCCAAGATGTACAAAAAAATGTATACAAACATTTATTCAAAAACTGCATGCCTCCACTCATATTTAAGGGGTTGTCAGGGTTGCCTTGACTCTAACCACTTCCATACTTTTTGCTCTTTTTTCTTTTCTCCTCATTTCTTTCTTTTTTATTTTTTATGTAATGTTAAACAGAGGCAATGAAACCTAACTGGTATTCGTGATCAGGGCAGTGACTGGGTGACTGATTTTCCGGGACACAATCCGGGCTCGGGAACGTGTGTTTTTTGCGCGTGCCTCATGGAAACGTGTTGTGATGTGGCAGATTAGGCTAGCGTGTGGAAAAGTGACATTTCTTATATACTGGATTTCTTGACCTGGGGTTAGGACAATGGAGAACACGATCAGAAAGTACGGCGTTGTAGGGTTTTTTCATTTTCTGTTTTTTTTTAATTATAAAGAAAACAGGCCATTTAGCAGTGAAATCTATGCTCATGGAAAAATAATCTATTTCTCGACATCCGTGAAGAAAAAAAAAAGTATACACACATAAATAAGTATATATGAGATAGAGCCCTGGCTGTACACCTACATCTGTGAGGCTGTACTTGTATTACTCTTAACTCTGCTCATGCTCTAAGAATAATAAACGTGCGCTTAGCTGGCCTATTTTCGCATGCTGATGCCACACAATGGTGAAGGGAAAAATTCAAGTCTTTAAATTCTGAGTAAACACTGCACTCTTTGTTGACTGTAGAAGCCTTTTCACCCTCCCTTCTTTCCACATTTTTTATCCTCTCTCTCTCTCTCGTTCTCTCTCTGAGCTTGTTGTGTTTTTTTTCCAAACAATACATCCTCTTGCACATCTGAGGAACACACCTCACTGCCATTTTATAGGTTAAGCTCCCTAGTACGGCGAGTCATATTTTATACCGCTGGTTTATTTTTATGAGCGAGTGTAATTAACGCTGCATGTCCTATCTCTCAGCCATCGATGCCAAGGCCTTTATTTAAACAACTATGTTGTGAAATGTTTGCGTTCTCAGCATTCGCTTGGCCACACACAGATTATTATTTCATACTTCTCTGGGACATTTTGAAACGTTTATGCTTTCAACTGGTTATTGTTTTTGATTAGGACTTTTTGGATGAATCATTAGGTTGGGGGGTGTGGGGGATTGTAGGACTGGAAGGGGGGGTGAGTGTGAACCTGAAGGACCAACTTAGGCCAAGTCTGTGCTCAACGCTTGATTTATGAAGCCAAGGTTAAACTATTTATGTCCAAACGGCTTGAGTTGTTTAATTTCTCAGCTTGTCTGCTTGGGGGCTTCAATTTTTTTTTCCTGCTTTTCCTTATTTGGGGTTGCAGCTCTACAAAAGTGCATCTGCTGCCTATATTTACTGCAAAAGTGACTGAGGACTTCTGATGCAATGTGTTTGAGGGAAGACACAAAAGGAACGCTTAACGCTATTACAGAAGAAATGTAGGTAAATAAAGGCAGGCTTTTCTTTTTTGCTTGTTCCACCTGGAAAATGATTTCTGCTATTTCCTTTTAAAAGTAGAGAAAAAAGTGATTTACATCCATGAAGGCAAAACTTTGAAACTGATCAGATGGGACAGCAGATGTCCTTTGACAACTCTTTCTGTTGTTGCACCACTGTGTACATTTTAAAAGTTCACCGTCCATGTTATACAGGTGTCAGAAGTGGAATACGCCGAGGGATGAAGCTTTGAGAAACCAAATGCACCCCCAGGCTGTTCCTGGAAGGCTATTCGGTCTTCAGATTGAAACTCAGTATATCTGAATCTCCAGGGTTCTGAGGTAAGATCGGACACTCTGCGAGCCAGCCACACAACACGATCTATAGCCCTCACTTAACCTGCCAATCAGGCAGGCTGTATACTTTACCCTCTGTAACAGAAGTCGGTAACATGTGGTAGAGACGATGGTTTGCGTGGTAGCTTTTCTGTCTTTGATGCTTTGCTAATGGTGAGTGCACAAATCAGAGCTGGAGCCTGCGGGCATTAGTTTGAGAGGAGCCTTGTCCAGGCTGATAACCTCCGAGAGCGATATCGTCCCATCATCTTGCCGCTTCATAAGAGCTGCATGATCTGCTGTGGTATGCAGATGGGACCTCGGCGTCTCTGGCTTGTCATCTTTTGATTAAGAAAAGGAAATGATTTCACTTTAAAGACATCCCCCCCATCCCTTCACGACCGCCCCAGCCACCCAGCTGCTCTCTGTCACTCTCAATCGTTCAACATGCTGTAATCCTTTGTTTCCATGCTTGCTTTTTTTTTCTTTACCCAGGACCACTACTCTACCTGTTGCTGTCTCAGTTCAGTACGGGGAACATGCAATAGGCACCGACGGAAAAGAATTAAAAGCAGAGAAGAGGCAGAGATCATCTCTTTTAATAAAAAAGAAGAGGTAAAACGAGTGCCAGAATCTGACGACAGCACGGCCCTCGTCTGCTCTGGGACCTGACCTCAGCTTAAGTGGAGCAATGTGCCATTTTTCTGTGACCTCGGGCTTGTTAAGTTGAGAGACGAGGAGCTACGAGAGAATGAAAAAAGGGTGGGTTTGTGGGGTTTCTGAGATCGAGACGCAGACGTGGCGTTCCTCCATAAAGCCTCGGAGACCGACAGAGCCCCGTCTCGCCTGTAACATTAAAACATCTCTCAGCAACACATCTGTACACGTGCCACAAATCACGACCGGGGTCGCACCAGCGAGGGGGGGAACGTGTTGGTGGGAGCTGTAAATGGTTCAGGAAAAGCAGATAAAAACCTGCAAAAATCCCTGCGCTAGGTGTAGAGCGTGTGTTTGACAGAATCTGGTACTGTTTCAAGATATTTCTAGGGTCTGTACTCTCTGGATACTCTACTTACTGCCAAACTAAATTCCCTCACCGACGAGCCATCCAAGAAAGGGCACAGGAGCTTTCTAAACACTCTCTGTAGGCATTAAGACTACTGGGAATTTACCTATCATGTGCTCATTATGTCTTGCAGGTTCGTATAGAAATCAGAGTCTTGGCACCGAATGAGATTGCATCAGACTTGTATAATGTATAACGCTAGAGGAAAATACCGGACCTGGAATAGATCTCAATTGCTTTCCGGCTGTGTGGATGGCGTTTACTCTGTTTGTGTTGTCTGTGGCTTAGCTGCTCATGTAGTGCTTAACCTCAGGCCAAGGGAAACAGATCGAAGTGCTCACCTGGCCACTATCGAATAAGCACTTCTGACACCAGGCTGAAGAGTAATTTTATTGAAGATATCGTTTCATTTCACTAAAATGAAGCACACCGTTTTAAGAGCTGTAATCTGACTAATACATTCTTTTTTTTCCTATGCTGTCCAATGAAACAGAATTCATGTGCATGTGTTTTTGTTCTTAATGAGAAAGACAGGGTTTGAATACTTCCAGTTAAAAAGTCCCAGTGTGGCAGGGAAAAATATTTTGTGGGACCAGTGTGTTCAAGTACTCAGAGTCAGAGATGTCACGTTTGACTGGCCTATCGATCGCACCTGGCTCCAACACACTCTCACCGGTATCATTTAAACTCTCTCAATTTTTAATCACCATCAACACCAGATCCAGATCCCTCAATCTCTCTTCCCTCTCTCTCTCTCTCTCTCTCTCTCACACACACACACACACACACACACACACACACACACACACACACACACACACACTTACATGCAAACAGACAAACATTCAGGACAACACCCAAACCGAATGTCAAAAACTTCTATATACCAAACACACAAACACACACACACACACACACACAGATTAATTACACTGTGCTCTCATATCTCATGTTTACACCTCCCCACACAGATCTACACACAAAACTACACAGAAATTATACAGTTAATATGACAAACATATGAACATGGAACTAATTAAAGTCGGTACGTCACGGTGTTCATTGAAAAACATACACACACAAACATACACCCTGACCAGTGGTGTTGCAAGACTTCACCCGGCCCACTCTGGTTCTGTTTGACCTTGCTCTGCCATATTCATTACATCATTAAGTTACCTCCTCATTAACTTTTCATTATTTATGGGGGCCTGTGGGGAGGGGGAGGTTTTATCAAATACTATCTTTTGTCAAGCACACAATGTAGAAGCAGCCCCCCCCACACACACACACACAAACACACACCACCCCCTTTCCTCCAGCCATCCAAGCTAATAGCTAGCCTTGCATCATTGCTAGTAAAGGCATCTGTCCCAAACTCCTATCATTTTTCTAACACACTGATAAACATGAGCAGGCAACTAGGCATATCCTCAAACCACAATCGACCAAAGCTTTGAGGTTAAACGTTTTTAAAATGCTTTTTATTGCAACATGCAGTGCTCTACATATAGTACAGCAGACTGTTAATCAACCGTAATTTATACCCAGAACCATCTCTAAGAAAAGAAAAAACAGAAATTTAAGAAACCGGTGGACAATGCCATTTACATTGCGCAAACATCGCAGACTGTAGATAAACATATTTGTGAGCTCTACCCTTACAAGAGCACCATTCTGTTCCCAGGGCGTAGCAAGCTAGCTGTCATTAGCGAGCCATCGGCCCCTCCACCGCCACAGATTGCCTTTTTAAAAAAGTCTGGCCGCAGCCCATTTCGCATCGTAGGCCAATTATAAATGGCAAATCACAATCATGCCGATTTTTTTCCCTCCACACACCCCCCCCTACCCCCAACACTCCACTCTGGCCAGGCTCCATGGCATCTCTTGAATAATATGGTGATAGCCCTTTGTGTGACAGCCTGCCCAGGCGTCAGGATATTTTACACATTCATGTGTCGGCTCCTGGGCTCAAACAGGGCTGCGCTTCAATACCACCGCTTGGCCAAGTGTCTAGCCTTTACTTGGCCTGTATTCGATTCCTGATTGTCTGCCACATCACAAGTTTAAAAAATGGGGGAAAAAGAAAGCCTTCAATTGGTTCACAAACAGCAGGCAGGTGATGGGGGTTAAAAAAAAAAGCTAAATCGGAAATTTAAAGCTGCCTCTCTTTCGAAAGAGTACTAGATTTCAGATTAGTGTCGAAGACGAATAGGAGACGAGCAGAGGAAGCTATTAAAGTGTGTTAGGAAAAGGCATTAGGCTTGACTGATAGGGACCCTGATTGACTTCCAGTACCACAGTCTTACTACACAGAAGTGTGTGTGTGTGAGTGTTTTTGTGTGTCTGCGTGTGTGCGTGTGTCTGTATATGTGTGTGTGGCATGAGTTTTCCTCTCAATCCACACACCATCCCATGATCATTCGCCAATTACAGCGAGCTAATGCATCCAGAGCCTGGAATCCCACCCAAAAAGCAAGGGGGAGAATTCTCCGGAGGAACGCTAATAATATAACTTAAATCATGCTGAGAGAGAGCATTATGCGCAAAATGGAAATCAAAAAAGAAAAACACAGTGTAATTTAAACTGGGGCAGGGCTGGAATGGGTTTATCGTATAAATGGTAATCTCGCTCCTTTTCCCTCTCTCTTTCTCCCGCTCTCTTTTTTCTCTAATATCATCATGAAAAGCATAGATTAGACCATTTCAGGACTGGGGGGGAAAAAGGGGCTTTGATTGGCAGCAAGAAGGAGAACGAGGCAACACGGAGGGCCTGGTAATGGCCTATGAGCTTGGTTCTACGGTGCATCACTGGCAAGTTTGTCTCACAAAAAAGACATCTCTATTGAATGTGAATGTTCACATGTCTTACAGTTAACACACACACACACACACACACACACACACACACACACACACACACACACACACACACAGTATATCTGACACCTACTTTCGTTTTTTTTGCTTGAATTTTTTTTCAAAACCTTTTTATCCACACTCTTAGACTTAATTAAGTGCGCAACATTCGCCTTGATCTAAGAATCTGAAAAATCAAAACGCTGAAATAAAGACATATTTGTATACGAATAAAACACATTTCTTTAAGAACAGGGGTTCAGAAACATGAAACTAAATTCAGCCTCCACCAAAAAGGGAAAAAAAACAAAACAAAACAATGCATAAAGCATTGACGCTTGAGCAAGATAATGTGCCCTAGAAATGAGAATTGACAAGAAGGCAGCCTGCACACACACTTCCAAACACACTCACGCACACACACACACGCACACACACACACACACACACACACACACACACACACACACACACAAAACACACTGCTCAGTGTGCCTGATATTATTCTGTAAGGCGAGTGTTTTCTGAGCAGCTGCCTTTCTGACGAGAGGTGTGCTGATGTATTCTAATCGCTTTTTTAGCCTGGATGATCATCTCATGTGATGGGCTATGCAGAGAACTCCAATTGCTCAGCAGAACAGAACATGACTGTAGACCCTTTAGATCCCTATGTGTGTTGGGTTTTTTTGGGGTTTTTTTTGTTTTTTTTAATCCCTTCCCATCCATTTCTTTTGTTTCTTTCAGCTTCTGTCTGAGGATCAGTTTCTCTTTTGATTTGAGTGGCCTGAAGCTCTTAGATCGACCACATAATGCCAACAGGTGTGAAAACAGGTAGGTTACGCAACACGTGTGTGAATGTGTCACAACTCATTGCTTCCCCTTACATTCAACAAAGCAGAATGTGTGTGAAAGCATCTGTAAGTATTACCTCTCTCTCTCGCTCTCTCGCTCGTTCTCTCTCTCTCTCTCTCTCTCTCTCTCTCTCTCTTCTTCTCCAAGTCGCCTAAGCGCTCAGTCACATCGCAGGACATAATCCAAAGCGAATATCTGCGAGTTGTGGCAGAGTTCAGATTGGATCTGTGTAACACTGACAGACTACATCATCTGGCCGGGCCACTAAGCCTGTGTGAAATAGTTGTGTCTGCTGTGCGGAATTACTGTCACACTCCTTGCCATTCCCCCCCTCCTTTTCCATCCTTCTCTTCCTTACGGGAGCTCTGCAGACTTGAGAGTAACAGTGCTAAACCTTTTTTTTCAGACCTGTCCAATGTAAAAGTTGTATTCAGGTTTCATACTGCAATGAATGTGTACTCAGTTTGTGAAGGGAAACTGAACCCTGCTCTTTTATGCAATTATCCAATCAGCCAATCATGTAGCAGGAGCGCAACGCTCTGTAGTGACCGTATAATGCTTTCCCGCTTACCAAAAATGGTTGAGTGGGTTTTTTGGAAATTTTTTAATCATGTTTGTTAACTGGAGGTATCAAAAAGTTACAAAATTAATAATGCTAACTGGTGCTTTTCTGTCCACGTGCGTTACCAGGTTTGCGTTTTCATCATGAACAGCACCTTAGAAAAAAGAGCAAACGTGAAATTTTGCGTGAAAATAGGCAATTCTGCCACAGAGACGTTTGACATGACATACATTTGACATACAGCGATGCTGCAACGAGTCGTTCGAGATGTTTTGAAGGACACTCACTCACTCAAGAGCGGAAGAGCATCACTGGAAGACGACGAGAGATCGGGAAGACCTTCAATGAGCCCAACCCCTGAGAAAGTGGAAACCGTTAGGCAACTTGTGCATGATGATCATCGGAGAACGATACACACGATCTCACTTCTGCACCCACCCTACTTGCCAGATTTGGCTACTTAGGACTTCGTCTTCTTTTAAAGACAAAGATCTAGCTCAGAAGTCGCCGTTTTGACACCATTGAGGAGGAACGCTGGGAGTGCTGTATTGCTGTACAAGTGGACTATTTTGAAGGTGATGGTATGTAAACATGGATAAATAAAGTAAAAAACAGCGAGTCTCGAAAGTGGGGAAGTGGTAGATCAGTGGTTAAGCATCTAGGTTGCTGATCAGCTGGTCAGGGGTTCAAGCCCTGGTATCACCAAGCTGACACTCTTGAGCCCTTAAATAAAGGTCCTTAACACTCTGTACAACAGGGGCTTTGTATCATGGCAGAACCTGTGATCTGTGATCACTGTAAAATACATGTGACAATTATAAAGCAGCTTCCTTTCTTTCTAAGCATTCATATAGTTATTTGGATTCATTCCTACTGTATATATTGGCCAACAATGATGACTGTTTTCTTATAACTGATGTGTATGTAACATTTAGCCGTGTGCAAATCTCACCTCGAGTACACACAGAAATAATTACACAGCTAGCTTGACTATAAATGCTTACTGCTTAGTATCTACTCTAATGGCATTTGAGCAATAACCTGGACTTCTAATGGTACAAAAAAAAGAAAGGGAGGAAAAAAGATAATGGGGACAATCATATTGTGCCTGAAAAGCAGAGGTGAAGAGGTTGTGGTGTAAACAGAGCAATATGCAAAAAAATTAAGAAAATATGAGAGTAAGATATAATAACCCAGGGGAATATAGGCACCAGGGTAAAGAAAAAGAAAAAAATAACATAAGCACTTTGCTTTAAAAAGTATGTGGGGGGGGGAGTCTGCAGAAGACCCGCAGAAGACCCTCAGCTGTGAGTCAATATCAAAGTAAAAGATCAGACGAGCGTGTCGGTAAGAAAATCAGAGCCTATTTAGTGTGATAAAGGTTCGGCTTCAGACAGCGTGGCCATAAACGTTCGCTTGGCTGGGGGAATTTCCTGTTCCTCCTCGAGTCAGTTTGATCAGTTAATAACATTAGATCACTTCAATTCTCCTGTGCCTGTTCGTACTCCGAATCCCCTCAAGGTAGCAGAGCTGCAATATGCATGGAGTCACTTTGATTGTAGGCTGTACACTGAAGTGCATGTTGCTCCACCGTTCCCCACTGCTCGCGAGCAAGCCATGAATATGCATGCGCCGGGGATAAATGATGTCATCTCGCATCGTTTGGAAGCGAGAGGAGGAAAGAAGGCGAGAAGAAAGTGAAGGAAAAGTAGTCTGGGGAAACGGGACATGGGTGTCATGTGGGCTTCAGAATAGGAGACTTTTATCAGATGAGGCATGAGGAGTGGCCCGAGCCTGCTCAAATATGGCAGCCACCTGCTCACACTCGCACGCTGTCTGCAAAGAATTAATTCCTAGTTTTGGGGTAATTGCAACGAAAATACCAGAACTGGCCGCGTCACATTCGTTTCTCTTGCTGCGGCGGAGTTTAATTCGAACCAGGCCTTTGGATGGATGCTCTCGCTCTTCTGCTGGGAGCGGCACGGGGATTCAGGTGGGCTGTTTGCTCAGGAGGGGAAAACGCTTTTCCGACGCGCCCGCTTCACATCTCTCACGTCGAAGACACATACGGCAAGTCGTGCCAATGCATGAAGACAGAAGTGAGTAAGAAGGACTGTGATGTAAAAGGCCTGAATCTTTTAGGGTCTTTTATTAGATAGATTTTTTTACCTCGTGTAATCATCTGTCAGCCAACTAACTCCTTGTCATAAACTCTCTTAATAACACGTGAGGTGAGTGACATGAAATCTGTTCTGTGTTGAAATATTAAACAGCACCTGCGTGCACTTGTTTGGGGCATGTGTGTGTGTGTGTGTGTGTGTGTGTGTGTGTGTGTGTGTGTGTGTGCGTGTGTGTGTGCGTGTGTGTGTGTGTTCTCATATGAATATGCTCTTATTCTTTGCCGCTGAGTATTGAATAAATTATTCTGCCTATGCCTGTGTGAATTTTGTGTTCGCATGTGTGTGTGTGTGAGAGACCAAATTCAGACATGTGTATCTCCTGATTGAGATTGGTTCGATAGGCTGGATGGAACAGATGTCAGTGTGTGTCGACTGCCAGCAAGATTGAACAAAGCCAGTCACATTGCCTTCCTGGCCAGGAGTAGTAAAACAGGAGACCTACAAAAACCAAAAGGGCTGATATTAACTGTCAACAAACCGCACATGGACGAATACAAACGGAAAAAAACAAACAACAAATGATTCGCCATAGGCACTGTGAATTAGCCACTCCAGATTTGGAAACACGAACCCATCCTTCAGTTATTCTCTGAGTAATGGTGATGTGCTATTGTTATCCATGTTATTATTTATTTCATCTTACTGAATGATTAATTAAAATAGAACTGCAGATTTCATTTAGGCCCAAACTGGTAATTTATGACTCTCTCTCTCTCTCTCTCTCTCTCACTCACACATGGTCTAAACAAAGCAAACAGGAAAATGTGAGTCACAGTGAGGTCCGTGTTCGTCAGATTCAATATGTGAGAGTTTTGAAGCACATGTGAAAGAACAGTAAAACTCGGCGTTCATAACTCCTTCTAGCACTCATCACACATGAATGTGCTACACGGCCGTACTGTAATCTCACTACAGACCCTCTAGTTCCTGCGGCTGTCGGAACGAACTGTTTCACGGCCGTTTTAGACTCGTTCGAAGCGGTCGAAATATTCAAAGGCGTTAAAAGAAAATACACAATATTCTGCTTTTTACATCTATCTAAACATGTTTCCCTAAAATTTTAGTGCTGCTTGATTTATTGAAACAGTACATAATAACTGGCTGTAATTTATTCTTTTATTTTCACATATTTTTCATTTTGGATCCATTTTCTAATTAAATATTACTAGCAAACTTTACGGTCTGAAAGGAAATTGACACATGAAATGAGTTAACAATTAACGTATTTTTTTTTTCTTGTGCTGAATCTTATCGACATAAAGAAAGTAGAACGATTTTATCGTATAGCCGGATATACGCGGGTTCAACCCAACTATGTGCTAAAACTTTCGTTTTTTTATGCGCCCGATATGACATAAAACCCTAATCTTAGCTTCGGAAAATCGTTCCTGCAGCCAGATAAATAAGAATGAATGCGAAACATTAAAGTTTAGTGTAAAATTATGATATTGCCTCCTTGTAATTTTCTTTGCGTGGTGCAAAAGAAATGATTTTCATCATTCCGTGGTTTGTGTGATGGCAAACATACAGTGTAGTCTGTGGCTATATAAAATGATAGGCTCATTTCTATTTAAATGCGTTCGAACGCTCATAAGAATCTTTTTAAGTAATTAAAATCCGAATGCATTATTTTTTTTTTTTTTACGGCCTTCCTAGTTAACAATGATATGGCTCATCATGCATTTGCAATCATTGCATTTGTTTTAAGTGAGGAAATAAATAATAATTGAAAAAGAAAAAAATCAGAAAAGCCATTTCAGTCTGACAGTAACTCAGTTTTGCATTTATCATTAATGTGTCTGGACAGCTAGTTAAGATCTTTTTCGTATTTTATTATTCAGGAAATCAAAGAATTCTCCATAGACCTGATTGTGATTGTATACACACACATACACACAAACACATACAGTACGTTATTGCTCAAACATATCATTAAACATGCCCTAGCCGAGCTGGAAGATTATTAACGATTCCGTGCACTGACATAATCTTGCATAAAGTTCTTCTTTTTTCTTACTACCCCGTAATGCGAATATCGAGAAAGAAGTACCGCACAATCCAGACCGTAGGAAACTGACACTGGGGAAACATGAGGAGAGAAAAGGTGACAAGAGCGAGAGAGTGAGAGAATGAGAGTGAGAACAAGAGGGAGAAAAAGGGTGTGACATGCCATAACAACAAACCATCAGGGGCGTTTGGTGTGTGTGACGGCGTGCTGCGTCCCGTCTTTGCCTTTGTCATTTGTGCTGATATTTTTTATTTATTTTTTTAATACAGGAGGTTAATGCAGAGAAGCAGCATGTGTGCAGTACGAAGATGCCCAAAAGCTTCATCCTCAGCTGGCATGCTGATTGAGAGAAAAAACTTAAAGAGAAAAAAATAAATAAATAAAAAAAAAGAACCCCAGATTCTTTGATGTGATATATTACTAGAGAGAATTGTGCAAACTCTTTCTAGGACTGCATTCCTGTGTTTACAGGAATGTGTGTGAACATGTGTGGGAAACAGAGGGTAATAGAAGGAGGCTACAGTGGTACGATACCACACGCTGTACATTATTACGTTTTCACATTGTCTTTCAATGTCTACATGTATTTTTTTTTCCAGCGCTACAAAGCAGCTGTCCCGAAACCCCCAACCGCACACTC
>NC_060909.1:5553791-5578791 GCF_014805685.1 Silurus meridionalis
TTAAGTTAAATCTGAGGGTAAAGCTAAAGTTAGAAAACTCTCTCGGGCGAAGGGGATGCGATTCTCAACAAGGCTGCTTTTGTCAGCGTTCGAGCAACTTTGAATCGTAATGTGGAAGAAAATAAAAACAAGGTAGAAAAGGCATGAAATGTGCTGTATCGCAGTTCTCCACGCGTCTTCATTCTGATAATTCAATTACGGACACTCTTGGGTTTTCCCTCTCTTCTTCGCTTGCCTCGAGTAAACAGCCAGCAGCAGCAGCAGAAGCAGCGACAGTGCATTTCTTTAAAAATCCTCATGCATAGAAGAACCGACGTAAAGAGGAGTCTGAACAGCATCGAACTTTTTCTCTCGCTTTTCATTCCTTCTCAGAGAGCTTTGCTGATGACCGCTGCTTCACGGCACTCCTAATTTTAAGCTCCTAACAATTTTAAGCTTCCATGTAGGAACCAGTCTCCATAGAGGAGCGCTCTTTTGTACACTTAAATACACCCCAATGTGTCCCTCAACAAAAGCGTCTCTCGTTCCTTTCTCCTAGGCTTTTTTAATGCTTTAAGTTTAGGTGGTCTGTGGGTGGTGTTTTTTTTTTTTTCTCAAACTTTTTTTTTTTTTTTTAATCAAGCATTAGCTGTGCTCCCCATTCAGCAGCACAGCGACTATAAAAATTCATCAGGATTAAAATGACCTCACAAGCAAAATTAAAGTTCCTAAAGTACACAATGGGGGCTGTATCTTTTTTAACATGTCCTCAGGGCCTTGGGAACAGAATTGTTTCCTGACAAAGTGGTCCTGCCTTGACAATGGGCACCTTTCAAGCCCTACACACGGACTGTCTTTAGACTGCAGGAGAGGGACTTATTTCACATATCAATCAAAGAGCAAAAAAAAAAAAAAAAAAAAACGAGTGAGAGGAGGGCAGAAAAAAAATAGAAAGACCCTCGTCTAGAGCAAGTGGTCCTTCAAGAAGTGAACAGATCAAAACTGAGTATATGCTGCGTTTAAAGGGGCCATTCAATAGTGTTTTGAGCGCCGAGATGAAGCAAGAAAGACGGATTTCTGCGCATGAAAAGACTGATTTAATCTGGGAAGAGATCATACCACATATCTGATAGACTGTAGTTGAGGATGTGTGCGTGCGTATAAAGAGGTCTAAAAGCTTAAAGCGAACGTCGTGAAGCGGATCATAGGTTCCGCTCTGATTTCGCAGAGTAAAAACATACTCAGGAAGTATGACGCTCAATTGCCGCTTCACACTCAAATGCACCGCTCTCGTGCACTCGACCTGCATACCTGTAAAGGTTTGTCAGCGTCGCACCACCCAGCACCCTGTCTCTAATCAAACTGGAGACGAGCTGGGTGGGGAAGGCAGTAATTCCATTTGACCAGCTCAGGCTGGATCAGAGAGAGAGAGAGATAGAGAGAAAGAGAGAGAGAGAGAGAGAGAGTGAGAGAGAGAGAGAGACAGAGAGACACATATAAATATAGTGTTCCTAGACAGGTGGATTAATGAGGCTCCTTAAAGGCCTCCTTTATAGGTCAGTGGCTTCATGGGTCTGTCTAATACCCCAAAAATCATCTCAATTCATTACAGCGCAGAAAGACCTGGAGGAAGAAGAAAAGATAGAAAGAACAATATATAGGGAGAGCGAATCCCTTAGAATCAATCCCCAGTCTTAGTCCTAAGTATATAATTTCCTGATTGGCTGCTCAGCATTCCCACCTTACACATAGTGTCAAGTGAAAATTAAAAGAAATAAATCATTGTGCAAAGTCCCTAAATACTTTTTCAATAACGAATAGCAACATCGCAGCCATCTTTTTCTTTTAGTGTTTCCACACACACACACACACACACACACACACACACACACACACACACACTCACATAAGAGAGACAGAGAGAGACGAATAGTATTGTTATGTAACCTACCTCATTATTTCCGCAGTAGATGTAGTTGTAGAATTGGGGCAAGGCTTCTTTAGACAGGGCTTTGATAGGGTATTATATTAAACCTAATTAGATCATAGTAATAGCTTTAGGGCTCCTATGATAGATGCTAGCCTCTGGACCTTAGTGTACATTTTCTTAATATTTCAGCTTGTGTGCAGAGCGCAAATTCATCTTTTTACATGAGCCTGTGGAAGTGACATGAGACCTCTACACTCCTAAGGAGGGAAGGGCAAAGGAAGATACATTGTGTGTGTGTGTGTGTGTGTGTGTGTGTGTGTGTGTGTGTGTGTGTGTGTGTGTGTGTGGGAAAGGGAGAACACATATGTATCCAGTAGAAGGCAGTCATAAGTGTTGTGTTGTGGAAAACTTGTGCAAATGAGTTCGGTGTGTTTGGTACAGAGCTACAGCAATGAGTGTGTACATTTATGAGAGTGTGTGTTACTGATGTCACTGTTCATGTTATGCATTTGAATCATAGGGTGTTTGTTTTGTAGAAAAAAATATGAACCATTGTGGCTGCTGTAGGCAGAGACTGGATAAATGCTATAATGATTTAGGATGTCATATAAATGACACATATTACAGTGTTTCCAGAGACACATTATACCCTTTTTTACAAAGATGTTACGATCACTGATTCACGTAAGCCAGCACCAATCAAGGTCTCAGGGACACTTCAAATGAGTGAAGGTTAACAGCACAGACTTTAAACATCCCTGTCCATTTAATTGGGTTGATAATACAAAAGTGGAAAGTTCATGGAACCGCAACTAATCTTCCCTGGACATTTGCATCATGCGCGACTGCACATCAACGATAAGTAAAAAGCGAGAGAGAAGCCAACATTCACTCGAAGAGAGTTGCAGGACAATCTGAAAGCAGCAGAAACAACAGGTAGCAATAAAATGCATTGGAATCATCTCTATTACTAATTCGAACTTCCTTTCAAATTCTTATTTCCCTTGTATATATAAATATACACCCATCAGGCATAACTTTTGACCACCTGCCTAATATTGTATTGGTCAGCTTTTGCTGCCAAAACAGTCCCGACCTGTCAAGCATTAACAGCATTAACTTCTTCAGCAATTTGAGCTACAGGAGCTCATCTGTTGGATCGGACCACTCTGACCAGCCTGCATCATTGAGCCTCGGCCACCCATGACCCTGTCGCCGGATCTTCACTGTTCCTTCCTTGGACCACTTTTTATAGATACTGACCACTGCAGACCAGGAACATGCCACAAGAGCTGCAGTTTTGGAGATGCTCTGACCCAGTCATCTAGACATCACAATTTGGTGCTTGTCAAACTCGCTCAAATCCTTACGTTTGCCAATTTTTCCTGCTTTTAACACATCAACTTTGAAGACAAAATGTTCACTTACTGCCTAATATATCCCACTCACTAACAGCTGACATACACCCTATGTAGTTTATGTATAATTTTCCACACGCTGTAGCATAAATGTATGTTTAATGACCTTGAATCAAATAAAATATATCCTTCTTGTACGATGTTTTGCTTGTGGTTAATGTAACTCACTGCATTAGCATTTGTTTCGGCAAAACAAAAACGAACTGAAATGCTTTGTAGGTAATAACAACTGAAATCCAACTACAATTCAAATGTCCACTCGTCAGCATTCTTTGCAGCATCCTTGAGCATCTCGTCTCAAGGCAGAAGCGTGTGATTTCATAACGTGTAACGGTTCATCCCTCAGGCCAGGCCTGATTCAGTGCACATTAGTGCTGGGTCATGCTACCATTCACATCCTGTCTAAGTTCTGCTATGCAAACCCATCTCTCTCTCTCACTCTTCCGTATTCGCTCTCATTCTTGCTCCTTCTCTCTCCCTCTCCTTTTCTTTCCCATTTTTATTTAAAGCATGCATGCTGTAGAGACTCATGCTGGAACCTTTCCCTCCTCGTACAGTGTGCCGGGTCACGATGCATTAATGTGCGACAGGGCCACATCTATCTCTGCCGCACACCTTGAGGGCATCTCTTAAATGGCAGAATTTGGTCATTATGTGGCATTAACCTCATTAGAAAACACTCTTTAGAGGCTGAGAGATAAAATTGATTTACAGCTGCCATTCCCACCATTGCTCCTCCGATCAATTGTTAAACTATCCTTTTTATGGCCTGCGATGCTGCGTTTCACACTGCGACGACCCCACCACCCCATCTTTCCCTGCCTGCCTGCCAGGTGTGTATATGTGTGTGTGTGTGTGTGTGTGTGTGTGTGTGTGTGTGTGTGTGTGTGTGTGTGTGTGTGTGTGTGTAAAAAAGAGAGAGTGAGTGTGTGTAGAAAGTGCACAACTCAATGTGGTTAAAAATTGAAAAATACCTTCCATAAGTGAGACAGCCATCTTCTCACAATAGAGCAATATGATAGCTTTTTAAAAGCCTTTCGCAGTGCATATGTATGTGTGCGTGTGTGTGTGTGTGTTTGTGTAGAGGTTAATCCATCTGCCTGGTCTGTATGTCTCTGAATGTGTGTGTGTGTGTGTGTGTGTGTGTGTGTGTGTGTGTGTGTGTGTGTGTGTGTGTGTGTGTGTGTGTGTGTGTGTGTGTAAATGCTTGTGTGTGTTTATGTATCTGTACGTGTGTAAATGTCAGCATGTCCATTTGCTGACAGCTGGCTCTGGTGTGGCAGTTTAAGATGAACGCCCGGCTATATTTCTTTGATAAATCGATAAGGCCACCCTCTTTGCTAACCGCCCGCCTCTCACCATCCCCGAGATTGATCTGTGGCTAGCACACTTCAGGCTAGAACACTTCTGAAAGATGGATAAAAAATGGGCAGTTTTTTGGCAAGGCAGCACTTTGGGTGTACGAGGCACAGACGGACGCGTGGAAAATCCGTCGCTCGGGTTGTCCTCTCCGTCAGTGGCAGCTGAGCGACAGAATTCCAGCCCTCGTGTCAAAGAGTGAGTGGCCAGAAGTCGGATGAGGGACGGAGGCCTCGGGTTTGCGTTGCTCCTTAACATTTTACAGTGTTTCAAATGTCTCCTCAAATGAAGCCATTGACTCAACTGCAGAGAATGGCATTTCAAAATAATGTGGCCTCTCAATTATTCAAAGCTTTACTGTGCCATAATGCTCCAGTTCATAACCGCCTAGCCCTCTTTCTCACACACACACACACACACACACACACACACACACACACACACACACACACAATCTCAATAATATCTGAATATCTTCCCACTCTCGCCAGAATTATGACACATATTCATTTCACGTCATCTTTCTGAGTTTGGCAGGAGACACACACACACACACACACACACCATCACACCACTGCATTTAGGTGTCAAGCTAGCGGGCCATCTTGACTTTAATATAAATAGATATAAATCAACATGCTGCTTTTTTTTTTAGCATGCTATCAACAGACAAGCGCTACATTTTCACCCACACCTCTGCAGCATATTCACGCTGAGCTGAGCAGCCCATTTCACTGACTGTGTTACAAATAGCTGCTAGGTGAGCTAACCTTTGTCAGGACACACTTCCAGCAGACTTCACCTTCTCCACGACTTACTGAATCCCTGGCGTAAGATGGAGTTTACAACTATTAGCTGTGATTTTGATAAATTGTGCAATAATGAATAGGTGTGAATGTAGTCAGGGTGCAATCGAAGAGACTTCGTCAGAGTACAGAAGGTAAAGCGGAGTAGGAGTGTGTTGTTATGTGTTGGGGGTGCAGGGGTTGTGATGGGGGCTTGATTGATAAGTTTTAAGACTCAAATAAAAAGAATGGCAAAAACATTAAAGTAAATGCGCTTAAGACGAAGGGAGGTGGTAGCTTAGTGGTTAAGGCATTGGACTTCGGAAGGTTGTGAGTTAAAATTCCTGCCACACCAAGCTGCCGCCTTTGGGCCCCCTAAGCAAGGCCCTTAACCCCATAGATGCTAAGCTGTATGAATGAAATAAATCGTAATCCTAGGAGTATGGTAGCAGGAAAACACAATTAATGAGACCTGAGAATCTAAGGCTTTGCACATGTAGTGAAATTAATGCATTTTTTACATTTTCATTTATGCCATATATATCTATATATATATAAATAAAGAGGCTATTTTTCAATTTTTGGTTCTATTTCGTAGCCTGAACTACCATATTATTAAACTCATCCCAAAACGTTCCCAGAAATATTTCTTCTTTACTTACATAAAGTATGTAAATTCCTCGTTTTCACTTGTTTTGATAGATATCACAGTTCGAGTTACAAATCAATACCCAATATTTACACAACACTCATTTCCTATTAACAACAGTAAAGTAGCAATCCAACAAATTTCTGCTTCTTGGTTATGTGAAATGTTAACAATTACAGCTTTGCAGACTACTTTGTGAATATAACATAGATGTTTGGATTGTATAATTGTTTGATTTTTCTCAGTTTCCTGAAAAAAAAAAAGGAACATTGCTTAGGAACATTGCTTCAACATTTCTGCAACATTAGTAGCTGTAGAAAAGTCACTACTAGCGCTCTGATAATGTTATATTGTGTCACAAACACCATATGAGGGAAATTCGAATGATGTTGTGGAGCGAAGCGCTATTTACTGAGACATTGTTGTTGAAATGTTAGGGTCTAAAACCTGTTTAATATTTACTGAATATTATAATCTTGTATTAGAGGAAATGGTGGCATGTCTAAGCATGATTTGTGTCCTGTGTTTACAAGTGAGCATAAAATGTCAGCGGATCAGACCAGAAAATGTGCGAGAAACAAAATCCTAACCAGCGTTTTTCGAAATTTCATGATCTCGTGATCGGTGCTGGGGGTCCACTAATGATAGCTTACATGATTTTCGTGAAGGAACGCGACGTTAAATAGGTAGGACATCTACAGCGTGTCAGTTCATTCACTAAAACCTGCATCACTATGTAATATTGTGTTAAAAACCACAGAAAAATCACTGTGGGGAGAAAAAAAGGCAGATTTGTTTTACTAAAACAGTGTATAATTCATACTCTGGGTGTAGAATGTTTGTTCTATGCCTGTGGATATGTCTCCTTTGTCATACTCTTAAAGTCTTATTTATGCAGCTGCCGACAGCCACCAGACTGTCCTTTGCCACTGTGGGGCACTTATGAGATTAAAAGGGAATTAGCTTCGACGCAGATCCTCGGAATAGAGGTAGTCATCGCGCTCTGTGCTGTGCGGGTAGTCATCATAATCATCTTCATCATTACGGCCATCATCATCACCCAGTACAAATTGCACCTGAGGAATAGCAAGATGGAGCTTGTGCCACCAGACGAGTGCGTGCACACACACACACACGCACACACTCACACACACGCACACACACACAGACGCGGGTGCACACACGTGCATGTCATGGTTTATTCAGCAAGAACAACCCTCTTTCATACAAGCTAGCTTTCCCTCTCTCTCTAGCTGTGGCCTGGGCATTAGAAGGAAAAAAAGTGCTGAGTGCACAAATACCCCCTCACTCCAGAAGGGTTTCCCTCACTTACACTGAGAGGGAGGGAGGAGAAAAAAAGGAGAACGAGTTGAAGAAAGTGTCTCACCTGTGTAACAGCTTAGTGCACTTTTTCCTACCTGAAAAGAGACTGAAAACCTTCCTGTTCTGACCTTCAGCTTCTATCCACTTCTCTCTGATGCAGAAACAATGACAAGTTCAGCCACGCATGCGTCACATAGATACCTTGTTTTCTTTGTTCTTTCTTTCCTTTTTGACATGGAACGAAAAATGACATTCTGCTGACTGAAAGAGAACACTCCTCCGGTGCCTGTTTATACGTTTTTTTCACTGTTTATTCAGCGAGTTTCCCCTCTGTGTAAGATTTCCTCATCCACGCCTTGTCTTCTTCCACGCTTCGTGTTTGATCTCGGCTTGGCCTGGTTGACCACAGCTATCCTAACCAGAAAATGCGTGGTCCGGACCGTGTGTTCGGTGAATAGTGCAGAAACACAATAGCTCAGGAGTTGTTAGTGTGTACTTTTTATTTCTTTGTACAAACCCGAAAAAAAGGTGGTTAGTTCATGAACGAATCGTCTCAAAGAGTGATTTATTCATGCATGAGCAAAGCATCGCAAAATCTCCATAGCTTATGTAAAGGAAACGAAATGTTCTAGTCCGAGTCGTTCATTCTTCTATGAAGTGACTCCAAAATACACTACGCAGTGCATTACACAGGAAACAGAATTGAATTGAGTCCTCTGGTTCGAAATTGACAGAATGACTCAAAAAAGGATTTGTTCATTTTGATTCAAAGAACCAAGTCACTTGAATGATCCAATCTTCCCATCACTACGAGAGAGAGAGAGAGAGAGAGAGAGAGAGAGAGAGAGAGAGTAAGAGACTGAGCAGGAAGGAGGGGTGAATTTTTATACTGATGTGATGACTGCTGTGTGTACGCCGGTCACAGTGTGGTCTGACTTGTTGGTCAGCTGCCCCTTGTTAAATGAAGACTGGATGTGATATTGTCCTTGTTATCATGACCATCTGATGTCGATTTCACACAGCGGTGGGACCCTCCACAAGCTGGTCCTCACCACTAGCCACATGGGTAATAAACCATGCCTCGCACATACTACACGCCACGTCACACCGCGCCACACCACCACGCCACACACACTCACATTTTACGGGTCTCAACCCGACGCTGATGCTTTCTGTATCTGTCTATTTCTAAATGCATGGGTTGCATGGGGTAAAAAAGAAACGTAATCTACAATAAAAGTGGAATCTATAACAGTTTGTGAAATGTTGCACCATCATTGACAAACAAACACCCCTCCATACGCTTCATACCGAACATCCTGAAGCATCCCGAGCCACAGGCGTCAACATTAACACATACAGACACTAATTCATTCTCAGACACACCTCCCAATCTCTCATCACACGCAAGCTCGCATGTACACACGTACACACACACACGCATGTATGCGCCTGGGCACAAAACCGCATCATCTCATCTCAGTCCCAAAATGATGCAAAATATGAAACCGCATATAGAGAACCCTCTCCACAATCATCTCCTGCGCGAAAATAGCAATCTTGTCTTTCAGCCGAGGAAAAGGCGAGAGCCGTTCTAAGAGGCTATGAATTTGGTTGGAGCTGAATAGGATGTTGGTACATGTTTTACTAAAGGAAATATAATGGCACACTATTATTAGATCACATTAATCATGAGGGTGCCAAAGGCACTGACAGCAGCCCTGAAAGGGATTGAAAACGTTGGTAATGGATATAAATTACCCATTGTGTGATAAAAGGATTTTTTCCACTAAGAAGGTAGGAATAAAACACAGAGCTTCCAAATGTGCGCGCGTTAAAATATGGACTAATGCAGGTTATCTCGGGCGGATTAAAATTTTAAGGGAATCAGATAGTGACACGGAGAGGCCTTAAGTTAAAAGAGGAGGCTGCGAGAGTATAGGAATTAAAAGCTGATTAAATCGGAGCCTGTGTGACATGAGTAGTAAAAGAGAGGCGGAGAAACACAGAAAGAGAAACAGAGAGAGAGAGAGAGAAAGAGTGACAGAGGGCAGAAGGCAAGAGACTTGTTTTGATAGAGGTCTGTCAATTGGCACGGCGATAATGAGTCACGTCTCTCTTATTCGGTTATTTATTGCCGACTTGGCTGGCAAACAAAAGATCAATAATTCTGAGCAAATCTAATGTTGTCCCTGTCGCTAATGTGCTCGTCCATCTCCGCTGGCATCCTCGCATGGGAGCGACACCGAATCTGTGGTTATTTCGCATCAAACGCAATTATATCATATGGCTTTAATAACACACAGCCCCCCATGAATATGTGGCGATACTTGATAACGCCTATGCATATGTGCGTGCAAAGCGTGTCACATGGTAGTAAATTATAATATATGTCAGTATATAAGCCGCTTTTTCAGCGCTCGCACCGAATCAATCTTCATTTACAGCTTCAGATCTAAAATGAAAGATGAAGTGTTCTAGCAGTCCATCCACCAACTGACAGCACACACACACACACACACGTATATATACACGAGTGTGCGCAAACACACACTCACACATACACAAATACAACGGCACGGAACTGAGCGTCCCATCTGTTAACAATATGCACCTCCAGATAAGATCCTTATCGCACTTATTCTGGAGATTTAAGGTTGGCTAATTGTTCTTCACATGGACTATAGCACCCATCATTCAATAGCAATATTTAATGAAGTTAGTAAGAACAGATGCCCCCACCCGCTAAGCTGTCCTCCGCAGGTATATTTCAAAAACAAAGCCAGGCACCTGTAGTTAGACAAATAAACACACACATGCACAAACACACACACACACACACATATACACACTGCGATGGCACTATGAAAGAAAAAACACTACATAGACTACTGAAAAATGGAAAAAATGATTCATGACTGATACAGTCCATATTGTTAACATGATTATCAGTTAAATTCAGGTTACGATAACAATGTACTCACTACATACACATTATCTGCTGGATTCGACTTTTGACGTTTCATACTTGAGACATCGCAAATGATGAATTTGGAATTTTCCGAAACAAGATTTTCAATTACGATGCCGCAAAACCGGTCCGAGAACAGGTAATGTTCTTAATTTCCTATTAAAAGATCCTTATAAATCACTCCAAACCAATTATTTCTCAGCCAGCTTTTCGTCTTCATTTTGTTTGTCACGTGGATGTAAGAGACCAACAGCTGCTCGGTTTTATCATGTGGTAGCTCTGCCTAGTCTGGACAAACTGACGGTTTCGGATGAACTTTCGATCGATGAATGATCGTATTTTTTTGAATGAGGGTTCTGTGGTAGGTTCATTGTTGTTCAAGAACAGTTTTGCGATAAGCATGCTTAAAGGTATATACCATAGGCATCAGTCACATTGGTCGACCAGTTTGCTTTTCACCTCCTTAAGGAAACCATGGAATAACGACTTCAGTCTCTACTCTTCTATCTTAAAAGGTGACTTTCGGATTACATCCTGCCTCGTTTTCTTTTCACCCATCTGCTGTAGCAAGCTGAGTGTCTCCCTGCTGCCTCACCTGCCGCGCAGCCCCGACGGGAGCCTGACTGACATCCGCCGATCACTGCACGCCGTGAGAGAGATGGAAACGGAGGCGAGCGGCGCATTAATAACTGCCTCGCGGAGGAGCACGGGAGGTATCGCAAAGATCGGATATCATTAGCACGAGCGGGACGCAACATGAATCACAGCTCGTGCACGCGATGACAAAACAAGGGGCTCGGCCTGTACCTCCTGAACCACCTGATATACCTTAAAGAATGCGTACGCTACAGTTAAAGAGTAAATCGATACCAGCAAGATGGAGATGTTGAGGCTGAAATGATTTACAGATTGCTCATCGCGAGCTCGATAACGTAAGGGCAACGAGTCCACACATGCAAGATAAATGATACTCCGGACATATGGTGGTGCTATGCATCTGAGCACCTAGTTAAGTAGGGTGTGTGAAAGTCGGCCATGAAAAAGGTTTCAAGTGCAGCGGAATAAAGTGAGCCATGAGTCTCGAGGGACAGCGATGATGTCAAAGAGTGCTGTAACGGAGCACTCTTTGAACGACATTGAACGACTTCAACACACCCGGCTTGTGATGCTTTCTTGTAGCCACCAAAACCCTTGGCAGATAGCACAGCAGAGGAGCATTATAAAAAAAGATATGTTTTAAAAACCTATGTATCAAAGAAGCAAAGACGTCGGCTCGATGCGTTTCGTGAAAAGAAAAGTGGAAAGACAAAAAGACATAAAGACATATCTCGTTGCCATCGACATCTCCTGCACTGAGTGGCAATGCATCATTTGTATTGATGCAATATTAAATTTCAGTATCACATGTCAAAAGGTACAAAATGATAGATCATAGCCTAACTAAATGAATTATTAACATGGCTAGACTTCTCCCCCAATCAACTGTGTCTGAAAAGTAGTTTGATACTGGCAGCAATTCAAAGCTTCAGTGACAATTTCTCCCTCTTTCCCTCTCCCTCTCTCCGTCTCTCACTCTGCCTCTTTATTTTTACCATTTTCAAAAGTTTTTCTCCATCATAATGGATCTGGATTTGTGTTAACCCTCCCTAACTCCCCCCCCCTCATCTTAAATCCTCCCACAATGCAAAGCTGCGTGAGCATTGCTTCCGATTGTGTGGAATTTTGGGTTTGTTTGCTTTCTTTTTTTCCATCCTGTTCGCTTCACAGAATGCAAACCGTTATCAGATTACTCTAATTTGTTGGTAACGAACTTAAAAGCAGGGCTCACTTTGTAATATGTTTTCAACCACTGAGAGATGTACTTCTGCCTGGAGTTCTGCAAATCAGAGACCCATCCCTTTTTTCCTGGCTGCATTTTAAAAGCTTTTCTGATAAACAACCTTCTAGTATGAGACTGTTTTCTGTCATTTCTATAAAAAAAACCTCTTTCATATATTATACTCACTATATACAGTACATCCAGTAAGTATACATTGCTGCTCATCTTAAATAGAGGGCTATAATACAAAATTAGTATAAAAAAATACTAAAACAAGTCCCTGCCAGCTAAGTTTAATCGATTTAATTAGTGTAGAATATATAGATCTGGTTATTTTATGAACAAATGGTTTCCTGCATTGACGTGGAAGTACAGTATATGCTTTGCGAGCCGCTAATTCCGTTAAAATCTAATTAAAAAATGAATTGTGCATGTGTGCCGTGTGTGTTTGTGTGTGCCTGCGGTAATCATGACTCCAGAGGGATTTAATTGGAGGGTCCAGATTGTCGGACTGGTGACCCCGCACAAGTCACGGCCACCATTAGCGTCCGGCTCACATGTTAACAAACACAATCCTTGCGCCTTGTCACGAGAATTCAATTCGGGCTCTTTGTCTGCCTTCTGCCTTCGCCCTAACGATGGTCTCTTTCCCTGCCTCTGTCTTTTTTTTTTTCTTCTTCTCCCCTCTCCTTAAACAACAGAACACAGAGGAGTCGTTAGGACCCTCTCTTCATTACTTCAAAAAACCAATCATTAGACACCAGAGTATATACGTAATTAGAAAATCACTTCCTTTGCAATCCTGGCTAAGTAGTTTACATACTGTAATTACAGGGACAAAATCAATTTTTAATCATTTCACTGATTGGGCTCATCAGCTCAGTAGGAACATTGTATCCTGCTTGTTGTGCGAAAGCAACATCTGGGCTAAAACAATTACCCTTTTGTGTTCCCAAACTATTCAGAGCAGGGCTTTCTACAGCACCCGCCGGCTGCCATCGAGCCCCTATGTAGCTCTGTCTTTCTCTTTCACTTTCTCTCTCTCTCGCTCTTTTTCTCCCTCTCTTTTTTTTTCTTTTTCTGCCCTTGATGGGCGCATGGTGGATCACGTTTAAAGCCTTAAAAATCAATACTCTATAATAAGCCGCTCTTGAGAAAACGCAGCATATTGCTTTTTTAACACCTATTGTTTTTTTTTTTTTTCTTCCCCCTCCCTTTTTTCTTTTTTTTTTCAGATTGGTTGTTTTTCGTGTTTGGTGTTTGCGCCTCAATAAGGGAAAAGGGAACAGATTTTGTTTCGCCTGAAGAAATATCACCTTATTAATACTACGTGTTCCACTCGGCTACCAATTAGAGTACTATTTAATGCCCAAGTACGGCGTTCACCGAGCAAAACTGTGAATGCATTTTAATTATTGTTGTTTTAGAGGACAATACAAATAGAAACGTGTGGCATGCACCGGAAAACCTGACTGCAATGCCTCTGACAGATGAAATTGAGCCATATTCCTGCTAAACACATAATGAACTTTGAGATCTAAGTGTTCCTAAAACGCTTTACCCTTCAGTGCATAATAAAACGCTTTGCATTCTTGTCTGCACAGCAGCAGATCGATGGGCATCAGGTCTCCCTCCCTTCCCTTCACTTCAAAAACAGAGGAAATCAGATTTGGGGGGGAGAAGAGAGAGAAAAAAAAAAGAAATCAGTTAATGCATTGATCATTCCTGCTGTATGCAAATCGCATTTGCCTCTATTTTTGAAGCGATCAATAGGGTTAATTAACAGATTCGTTTTAACTGCACTCCGCAACACCTTTAGAGGCGTCGACCCTAGAAATCATCGACCCGCCATAGCCACGGAAAGGAACAGCAAAGCGTGCGTGGGGGCAATAAATCTGGAAATTCAATTCGGCCATGAGCACGGGCGTAAATGTAAAATATGGACGGCTAGACAGGACTCAGGTACATCAGAGCCGTGTCAAAGATGTAGCAGTTTCAGAAGTTTCAGCCAATCATTACTTTCATAAACCAGTGAGCAGGAGGTCTATACGTCATCAGGATTGAAGACCAACACACACTCACACACACACACACACACACACACAAAAGTGTTTCATTGACTTCCATATTGATGTATTCTTGATTAGTTGTAGAGCTGTAGTTCTAAAATGTTCCTCTAGAAGAAAGCTAAATAATATAAATGTCTTGTTTTCTATTAATGGTTCATAACTTTGCATGGTTAAGACTCATTTAGTTCAAAGGCAAAAAAACTCGAGCCATCCAATATTCTTCCATAATCCAAATCTGACAGTCTGGACTTTCTGTGTAGTGCAGTGACTGCTGTACTTTAGCATGTGATTGAAAAGTGATCGCTTTGTGGTTAATGCATTGGACTCTGAATCGGAAGGTCACAAGTTCATATCCCAGCACCAAGATGCCAATGCTGGGCCCTCGAGCAAGGCCCTTAAACCTTAACTGCTCAGAATAAGGGCGCCTGCCAAATTGCGTAAATGTACATGATGTCGAAAGTTCTGCTCTGTATACACGGCATCAAAAACAATGTCGTATTTGGTGGTGGTGGTGCCAGCGATGTTGTGCTGCCCTGGTTTAATAATGGACGCTGTATGAAATTATTATTCCCAAAATGCTCTTTTGTGATTTACTTTGAAGGGTGGCAGGGGGACAACTCTGGGAAGATCAGGCTTTGCTAAACGGGGCCGCTCATTTGAAGAGCTTTTTCCAATTATACAATTAGTCAGGAATGTAGGGCAGGAGCCTTGGCGTACCGATAGCGGCGACCATGGAAGGCGAAACATTTTCTTCCTCACTGGTTGTGTACAATGCAAACAGGACCCTTTCGGGGTTTACTGTAAGAGCGGAGAGTTTGGTTTAGTAGACGGAAACATACTATGATGTGAGTCATGTTAATTCAATGCAAACAGTTTCTACGGCATAATTCGAAGCAAATGAACGAAATTGTGAGGGTCAGGCCTAATGAAGACTTTTTGTGTTATTTCGATTGCCTAGATTTGGCTGATTGGAAATAATTCTGCGCAATCGAGATTATGAATGTACTATAAATATCTTTTTTTAATGATGAAGAAAAAAAAGGTTTTAATTTTATCATTTGCCCTTTCCATTGTCCTCGTCCTTCCACTGCTATAATGTGTACTAGTTTGAGAATGGAGGGAGGGGGGGGACACAACAGCTACCATCTGCCTGCCTGTGGATTTTCTGTAATCGCTCTTTACTGATTACACTGCTGACTACATGAACCTCTTAAATAATTATCCTGCAATAAAAAATGCTAAATAATTATTATCATTAACTCCTAGCAAGACGGCTGCCACTCCAACTAATGCCGCCTAAACTGTCAGTGGCAGAGAGGCTGTGTTTCATGTCAATCATCAGATTCGTACAATGCCTCACCATGGAGATGGAGCCCTGATGGATAACATGTGCCTAAACTGGAGATTACAGTCAAATAGGAAGATTTTTCTAGATTCGGTTGGATTGTACAAATAAATGATGAATATTAAGAGAGGAATTTATTTAGAAAGAAGTCATTTGCTGTCCAAAAAACAATGCGAGGACAACAAGAACGTATGAAGTATACAGTACTGTATATCACATGATCTTATAGAAAAGTCCAAATACTGTCCTGTACACATTGTTTTTCCAATTGGAGTTCTATTGGTTCTTAATTTTGACTAACAATTTAAACATAAATAAAAAAAAAAAGTAAATGGTTGATTCCAAAATATCGAAATTTAGGCATATATTTAATTGCTAAAAGCTAATATAGTTTGCATTAGTTTGAAAGATTATTGAGTAAATAATCTGAGTAAAAATCCTACCACTTGGCTGTATTTTGTCATTTACCCTCATCCACTCTTGAGAGAACTTCTCTTTTACTGCTAATATATCGCTCTACCTTTAGTAGCTTACGGGGAAAAGGTTCTCATTGATTAGCACTTCACAAGAAATCAATTCGTACAAAACGGCCTGACCTCAGTCGCACATTATGAATTAAAAAGTTGTCGTCCAAGTGAAGAACGTGTTAATAATTGCTCACTGCCTCGAAGATGGAGAAAGTATTAAAAGTGAAAAGGGGACTATGACAAAAGCAGACATCTAAAAGTAGGAAGAAGTGATGAACAGGGAAAAAAAAAAGAGAGAGATAGACGGGAGACGCGTGCAGGTGCCAGCAGGACAGACGCGGTTCCAAAGTTAACACGCAAGAAGATAAATAACGGAAAAGAGAAGTGAGCGAAACAAAGTGGTGAAAGAGACGGGGTGTGGGGTAGGAAAGCGGAGAGCTACAGCGTTCGTTCGTTCGCTGAGAGTCTATTAGAGAGCTGTCCTCCCATCTTTCTGTCAAACACTCATCGGTTTCTTTTTTCTCCGTAGCTCGGAGAGGATGTCGGAGTAAAACGGCAAGCAGACCCAATCAGTCGAGCCCTGATGCAGACAGATAATTCACCCCTCCTGTCACATGATCGCCCATCAGTCGGGGAGATGGGGATGTATCGCCAGCAGCTCTTGGAATAATGGCTGCACCTGTTTACCGTGTCACCTCTGTTTGCTAATTGTCTCCTTGAGCTACATTGGGGAAGCGAGCGCGTCTCCTGCCTCTGACAGACGGGCGTTTATTTGGAAATCGCATTACTTCCAGCGTGATTGTTCTTTTTGCTGTTTTTTCTTTTCTCCCTTCTTTCTTTTTTTTTTTTTGTTGCCTTCGCCAGTTTTTATTTTCTTTTTTCCGACGGGGAGGGCGGCGGAGAAAAGTTAAATGAGTGTGCAGGGATACAGATTTCACATCCTGATTAGGTGAGGTGACAGCGCGCGGCTGAAAAGTTCACATGCACTTGTTTTTCACCGAGGAGGGGCCGCGTGACAGACAACTTTAATATCCTCCTCTTTTGGCGCCATCAATCGGCACGCCAGCCAGTCGTACCTGCAACTGGGCGGCACAGGAAGAACACAGACAGGTTCACACGAGGGGGTAGACAAGCGCCTGTAAACAAACTCAGCCCAAGGAGGAGATGCAGCACCCATGTGTTTGATATACCTGTAATTACGGTTTCAAAAAGTTGTACGCTGCGACGCGCTTCCTACTGTGATGGGAACAAAAGTACGAGGGAAAGCATCTGATAATTGCCATAATTTTTAATGTGATCCTCTATTCTGTGTTTTTTTTTTTTTTTTATAGAATGCGCCGTCACTTAAATGCAAGGTGAATCGGAAAGGGCCTGTGTGGAGACGGTGGATGTAACTGAAGCTGATAATGTTGCTCCACACTGGTTTGGGTGTTTGAAAGACAAGAGCTGAGGCAGCCAGAGGCTCCATGCGTGGTGGACGCGACTTTGATGAGCGGGGAAAATATGACTCTTGCCCCAGGTGAAACTTTTCCTAAAAGCAAAACCACTTTTCTCCCGTCATCTGCTTCATCAGCGTATACGCTTCTGACACTGGTGTCATTGGGGTGGTTTTTTTTGCTGTTTCTTCGTATAACATACAACACATACATGTCAACATACACGTATCATCGCTGACGATCAAAAGCATGCTTTCACATACACATACACACACACTTGCATGCCTTGTATTTTACTTTTAACAAAGTGTAACAGAATGATTAAAGGAGGAAGGAGTTGAGAGCAAAAAATCACACACAGTCTCACAAAGCGATGTGTTACACGATCCTGCTTTAAAAAGCTCCCGCTTAACGCTAGACAAATAATCTGGCCGGCATAAACTATGTGAACTACATGGCTTAACCTCACTTTAAAGTAGCTTGTAACCCTAAGAAGACAGGCCTCCCATAGAGAGAGAGGGAGTCAGCGAGACAGACAGAGAAAAAGCACGAGAGCGAGAGAGACAGGGTATCTTGGTAGGGGCGGGGGGCACAGATGTGGGGCTCTAAGCAGGCCACCCCCAGAGCCTGCAAGGGGAATTCTAATCACTCTGTATTATTTCAATAGAGCACCAAGACGAAGCACACACACTAACACACACACTCTCTCTCTCTCTCTCTCTCTCTCACACACACACACACACACACACACATACACGCACAAAAAGGCATGCTTGCCTTAAGTCACATTCTAAATTGGATCCCAGGAGCATTTTCCCCACCTTGTTCACCAAAGGCATTGTGCATGTTCTCTCACTGCTTAGCATATGCTGGGTAACCTGAGCACTCTTCTTACACACACACACACACACACACACTTTTACATTGTTTCGGGAAGTTACAATGTTTTCTTATTATTTTTAAAGGAATCTCCCATCAGGAGCTTAATTAGATCCGATATACTCTGCATATATCTATAACGTTGCAACTTTCAGGGAAAAGAAAAACGCACACACCCACCAACCCACACATGCGCGCATGCACACACACACACACACACACACACACACACACACACACACACACGTATTTATGAGATTTCACAGAACTTTCAAAACAAGAACAAGGCAAGTTGAGAGACACTAGACAGGGAGAGGGTGGGGGGAGGTGTTTGGGGGGGGGGGGTGTTTATTTATTTATTTATTTATTTATTTATTTATTTTTGCTTCACCACTTTCCCAAGAGTTTACCCAAAATGAGTTCCTCTGCCATTTCACATTAAACTTGATGAGTGACAGATAACAGGTTCGTAGCTCTTTCTTTTCGTTTTTTTTTTCACATTTTGTCGTGTAACTGGAAGCACGTCTTCCCTTAGCCTTGTACAAGGTATCCTTTTTATTTATTACAAGCGGAGATGTGAAGGAAAATTAAAAGTTAAATGCTGAGGCAACCCATCTGACCGGAAGACTTTTAAAGAAAAGCTGCGAATATTAACCCCGAACCTAAGCTAGATGTAAACTCCTTCTAATATTTGTCTTTTCCAGAAAACCTGCACTTTTTTTGGAGACAAGAGGCAGAAAGGAGAGCAGACAGGTCTTATTTTACAACAATAGTCGTCTGCCAGGCAAATTTCTACAAAAGTAATAGGCGAAAGCACTGAAGTGTTGACTTTACAAAGGATGGGGTGGGGGGGTAGGGGGGGTATATACACCCTCCCTCCTCTTCTCCTAACACCCCCAAACCCCCTCAACCACCCACCCCCCCGCTTCTCCACCACTCTCGCCCGGCTTTCCAGCAGGCTGGCAGGCGAAGTTAACATTTTCACAGAGAATATTCCTTCCCTCCAATAGTGGAGCGTAATTCATTTTCCATCTCTGTTCATTAATCATTGTTAAAATTAGTGATCCATTTCTTCCACTCTGCCATCTGCACTCAGCTTCGTTACAAACATGACACCTTCCCGCATAATAAAAGCTGACAGGCACGAGGATGCCTTTCCAAATAGCTTTCTGCATATGTGCACCTCTACAACTGATGCCGTTGTCAGACAAAAGTAGGTTATTTAAGCAGCGCGCCTCACTTTAACAGTGCACACGTGCAGAAAAAAACTTCGCGGGTAGCCGGGTAGACCGGCTGAACGTGCGTGAAAAGATGTATATTTACATTTAGGACCGATTACTATACATTTATATTTATATAAGCCCACAAATACAATCAGCAAATAGCAAACACCATGCATAGATTCACTATTATGTACCTATCTGTCCTTCACTAACTATACGATTCTTTCCAGCAGGAAGCTGAAGCTAAACTCAGGTTATTTATTACTACTCGCCGGTCACGTGATTATATCCTACCCAAGCGCAAGCAGGTGTTATTTTAGCTTTACTTGTTCTCCATTTATTATCTGACCTCCTTAAACCTTACCACCAGGGCATGTGTGTGCTTTCTTACCTACTGCATCATGTTCTTAGTTCCACAGGGAGTTGAAAGGAATCTGAAACTCTGCTTTGTGGGGGGGGAATAAAATTATAATAAAATATGCTTAATTCGTCCACCTACTCCTGAATGATATTTCCATTGGATATTACATATCAGAGTGCCCTATTCTATAGTCAGGTTCAGACAGACAAGTTCTTTGTTCTGAGCAAATGAGAGTGCATATTAATGTTACAGTGTGTGTGTATGTGTGTAAGTGTGTGTGTGTGTGGCTGCCTACATATTAAAGTCTGAGCAGCATATGTGTAAATATGCCAGTAGATTGCGTATGTTGACGAGTGACTAAGTGTGTGTGAGTGTGCGTGTGTATGTGTGTGTGGTGTGTGTCTGTGCTGTGCACTCATGTGTGCGTGCTAACTTGTGTGTCAGTGGGTGTTTAGCGCGGACTGTCTCAGTTGGCTGAGGAGAGCACGGTCGTGCTGGTATAATGAGCAGTTTGGACCAGATGATGCTCGTGTGTGAGCAGCCAGAGCCCTCGTTCCATCCCTCCAGATCTAGAGCAGAAGCCTGTGTTTGCTTTCAGCAGGCCGCGACTCGACTCCCTCGATGGCCCCCATGTCCCTGGCGAATCCCAGGCTCTGTGCTTGGCCTCCCTGGAGCCTTAAGCCCACACCAATAATCTATATAATGCCCTCAGACTGGGGGCTTTTTCACACCAGAGTTTTGCTGAGACGGGGCCAGAGGACACCATCAGCTGTCTAGCCAACTGCTATCTTAACACACGTGCACACACACACACACACACACACACACACGAGATTCTGTCCACAGTGAAACGGTACAGCATCTAAATCATGTCCTCTTCCCCTTGTCCTTCTTATTAACTCATTAGATTCCTCTTAACCCCCAAAGACATGTCCGAAGCAACACAGCCCCGTGTACACCCATGCTCTACACACAGACATGTTTTATTTCAGGTTCTCAGCACATCTGAATTCCAGAAAAGCCAAGGAACGATAGAGGCCAGGCCCCTTCGGACTGATTAGCATCATTTAAGAAAGCGCGGCGTGCAGAACAGCACCGAGCCCGGCCTCCGAGATGGGTGGCCTCTTGCCACATTACGAGTCAATACCCAGTAAACTCATTTGAATTGAACACGGAGCAAAACCACTCCAGCACCACGGCCCCAGCGCACATTTCCCTTTCAACCACCCCTTCACCCCCCTCCTGCCTTCTTTACTCCCTCATCTCATATGTACTCATGTATTCCTTTTTTTTTCCTCCCACTTTTTTTCTCTCCTCTCTGCCCCTGTAAGTGTGTTCGACGTTGAGAACTACACGAAAACCACCGAAGGTATGCATATACATTAAAAATCAAACAATGCCTCCTTTCAAAAAGTACATAGATAACAAAGGAGGGGAGGGAAATCACGCTCAGCCACCCCCTTCCAAATTAGATTAGCGATGCAAATGGCTTAAATTTTTTAAAGCTTTTGAGAAAATCCTACTTATGGCTGCGATTGCGTGCCAAAAAGTTCATCTGGCCTGTAAATTTAAGCATGGATTACAAATATTCAAATCATGAGCTTACTGTTCAAATAAACATTTCCAACAGGGAGAAAGTTGCAAGGCATACACTTTTTAATATAATGCCTTCCCTGGCATCGACTCGCCTCTCCTCAGTTTCCAGTCCTAATAAAACATAACCGTTCCAACAAAAAAAAAAAGAAAGAAAAAATGAAAAAAGAAAACAAAAGAGTTAAAAGTTCATCTTTTTATGTTCGTTTTTTTTTTTCCTTGAAACTGATTAAACAGGCTTGATGGAATCTGTAATGACTGTAATTGTAACCACTTATACAATTACACTGTACTGGGTGAGAGACAGTGTGTGCTGATACTCTGCCTGGGACAGCGGAAGAGCCACAGCAGGTTATATGAAGACGAAGAAGAAGGGGAATAAGGAGAGAGACGGAGAGACGGAGAGAGAGAGAGAGAGCGAGAGAGAGAGAGAGAGAGAGAGAGAGAGATGGCTTAGGTTGGTCAGCTGCTAGCCACATGCTCCAGATATGCACCTCCTCTTTAAGTCTTATCCCAGAAATGCAAAGTCTGAACACGGATTTGAAACTGACCAGTACACATCACTTATTGTTCCCTGCAGTGAATTTAGGATAAGACTTGGATGAATGTCTTCTCCTCCAATCCGTCTATCTATCTACTAATTAAAGCATTTATTGCGTTATTTCTCTGACCTCATTTTTTTTCCGAGGCTCTGCAAACGTGTCCACTCTGGATAGTCCAAAAAAAAAAAAAAGAATAGAAAAACCATGCAGATAATTTATTTATTTATTTATTTATTATTATTTTTTGACAGCCGAGATCAGAATAGCCCCAGCGCCCTAGACCAAGAGTGGCGCATTAAAGCCTTCCACATTTGCAAAATTGCAAACAGATGCAACTCAAGTACCTGCAAATAATCTGCCAAGACCAATTTCAAAAGGGAGATTTCCAAATATGTGGAAGTCATTAGGACGCGTATTATTTTTGCGATGAGCAGGAGGCTCGGGCTGGCTCCAGAAGCAGATGGGTGCTGCTTTTATTTAGACGAGAAGAAGAAGAAAAAAAAAAGCCAACATGTTATTCCGGCATAAATGAAGATATATAATGCCCGTGAAACAATTACACCCCAAATATTGAAGTTTCAAAGGGAACAAAAGAATGTCAAATTTCTTTTCATCACTGCCTGCTGCAATCTATCATCTTCTGAGTGTCTGCTTTTGCTTCTTGTTGCTTGTCACTATAGATAAGGCATGAGACGAAAGAATCTAGAAATTAAAGGTAAAGATATTAGGTAGGTTTTTTTTTTTTCCCTTTCTATTTAAGTGAGCTGTGCTGTTCATTTTTCATTCCCAGTCATTTTTTCTTTTTCAGCACCGAAAGCCTCTGCAAAAGTTTGAAAGTAACCCTGTGCCTCATTTTCTAAGTAAAACATCTTTACCGCAAAGTGTCGCCACATACGTCATTCTACATCAAACGAGCTCCATTTTGCACGCGTCTTTAAGAGCAAAAAATGAAATATACAAATATTAAACTCGAATACATATCAATCCGCTTCCTGCTAATCCTGAATTTTTGTACCGTGTCTTACTTAGATCAAATAAATATTTAGGAGGAATAAAGCGAGGTAATTAATTCGAAATAGGATCGCCCTCCAAGAAGTAGAGAGAAGTTTTATCCTCTTGATCGAGGTTCTTGAAACAATAAGCGCACAATCAGATCATTTATAATTGTAACAGTAGGAAGCATTTTAGAATTTCCACTCAGAAAACACTCACCCACACACACACACACACACACACACACACACACACACACACACACACACACACACACACACGCTAAATACCAAATAACTTTGAGTGTATTAAAATAAACTACAAAATACAGCAGCAAAATTATGTATTAAAATAAAATACTGTATCTTTTTTATTTTAAAATACTAAATAATATTTTTAAAAAGGAGCATGAAATTTTTTCACAAACCTTCCATCAATTTTCCTGTTTGATCTGTTCCTTCACCATTACACTGACTCAGATCATTAAGTAAACAATGTTTGATAGCAACAGCTTTTCCGTGGCCGAGTCATTCAATAAATCTGACATATGCAACCAGTTAACATAATAAATATTCACATATATTTCCCTGTGATCTCCCAAATGAAGGTTTGTTTTAAAGAAATCAACAGTTTAATGTTTTACAGTTTGTGAATGACTCATAATTGTATCCTAATTTAGTTACTTGGTGTTTGGTAACGAAGGGCTACTTTGCATCAGCAACACTGACACAATGATAAACAAGTCATTCATAAGAAAACAACTGACGCCACCTGCATTCATAGCAACTAGATTCTAACTAATTAATCATTTGATTGTTAATAATAAATATAATAATGTATTATGTGTCAGGCAGTTATTCATGCTGTGGGATGCAAAATCATGATCCTACAAAACAGCTACTTTAATTAGGGTACAATATTCTGCAAACATAAATATTAATTATTGGACGCCTATTTGAAAGCCAGCAGCCTGCACTTTTCTTACCTTCACCACCTTCTCCCATATGGATTACTTTTCTGTTCTGACCTCAACAAATCTAGGCAAATGACTGAGAAAGCATTTTTATGATGTCATAATGACGTCTTACAAAGTATATTACTGTATCTTAAAACTACAAAATGAAAAAGGTATTTTCATCAACCAAAAAAATCCTATTTTTTATTTAAAATGCTATGAGATTATGTATTTTAAACACATGTATCATAAACACTGCCCGCCCCTGCACACAATGTGTTTGATGCCTGATACACCTCGACGGAGTGGAGGGGTGTGGGGGGGGTCGTTGGTGATCAAATGTGTGAGAATTCTGGGAATTTTGTCGCTCAGCAAGTCTCTTCCTCTGTCTCTCTGCCTATATTATTCGTTCCCTGTCTCAATGTAGCTGGCGAAAAGAAAATTCAGTAATTGAGCAGTACAGAACATGTGCCCTCCCCACTCGAAGATGACAGATGGATTATAAAAACTTCAAAGGCGAGCATTTGGAGCACCAGGGGAGAGATGGTAGGTATTTGAACTATCATTCTTTACCCAGGAGACAATGGCTGCCTGACATGATGCATACATCAAGGAACAGAGGAACAGTGCAACCACGCACACATAATCTTTCTCTTCTTTCCCTCTCTCTGCCTGAGATTTTTATTTAACATCCTGTTATGAACAACTTTCAGTCAAGCACAGAAAACAAGACGTGCGCAGGAAAAGAAGAAGCGGCCTGAGGTGACTTCGAATACGCCAGCACTCATGTTTCATAAGCTTAATAATGCACTTTCCATACACCGTCCTAACCTCCAATCAGGGAGACGCGCACGAGACGGCGGGCAAACAAGCATCGGCGTTTAACTTGACGGCGAGCGGAAAG